>NC_045154.1:1067500-1072500 GCF_900700415.2 Clupea harengus
CTCACACTCACACTCACTCACACATTCACATTCACACTCACACAGCAACACTTAATTTAGTTCCTCCTCTCTGATATGACTCAAAGTATTAAGTCACTATTCCCTCATGTGGAGTGTGATTGGCTGAGGGGACTGCTGACAGTGCGTTGTAGTGTTCTGTGCTCTGTGCTCTTTCCCATGTGGAGTGTGATTGGCCGAGGAGACTGCTGACAGTGTGTTCTGTGTTCTTACCCACGTGGAGTGTGATTGGCTGAGGGGACTGCTGACAGTGTGTTCTGTGTTCTGTGTGTTGTGTGTTGTGTGTTGTGTGTTGTGTGTTGTGTGTTGTGTGTTGTGTGTTCTGTGCTCTTACCCATGTTGTGCAGCACGCGGTCTCTCTCCAGCTCGGTGTCCCGGATCCTGCTCTGAAGCATCATGAGCTTCTGCTCATACTGCTGTTTGAGGGTGTACAGCCGCCGCTGGCTATTCTCCAGCTCATCGATCAGCTTCTGCTTGATGGCGATCTCACAGGTGATATTAGCCAGGTCAGCCTGGAAGTTATCTGATACGCAAAGGAAGGAATCAGAAACATACACACGTTCCAAGCTAATTACTACGCAAAGAAAAAAGTGAATAACGGTTTTGTATGAAAAAAGCTAGTTGCATTTCAGAGGCTATATTTCTGACAGAGGAAGCTCACCTTTCTCATCCAGCTCAGAGTCAGAGTCATCCGAGCTCTCTTCACCATCCATATCTTCCTCTTCGTCGTCGTCCTCCTCCTCATCCTCACCCTCCTCATGGTCACTCCCATCCTGTTGCCCCTGATGAAGCACATGATGATCAAGCAAACATCTCCTCCACAGCCAATCAGTAAAGACAATGTAGGTAGGCGCCGGTGACACATACCATTTCAGCAGCATCCTCATTGGCTGGCTCAGACTGCTCCTTCTCCAATCCTTTTTCTTGGTCGTTGTCTGGCATCTCTTCCTTAACATTGCTGGGAGACACAAGAAGGCGTGTTAGGTCATGTACAATCATTAGATAAACTGACTGAAGTAGTAGCTGAAATACTAGCTTTACTTCATGGTGACAGTGAAAATGCCAAAACAATTGCCAAATGAATTACAGAAAACAAAAAATAAAAAAACATGCAAAACAAAAATAAAACTTTGCAAGCCTGAGTCCCACTGCAAAAGACATGAATTTGGCAAAGGCTGAATAAAAGAGTCTGACTCATGAAGTCAAAATGTTTCAATGATAAATCAGAAAATTGAAAAAATTATAATAACAAAGAAAAAAAAAAGTATTGTTTACAGCAACTAAAAATGTAAACAAATCAGTGTGGGGAGGAAAATAGGTAGTTACCAGACCACAGAAACACAATAGCGGCAAAAATAGCACTTTGAATGTTATGTGTAAGTATCACACTCAAATTATAGATCTGTCCCAACGGACACATGAGCGGTCAGTAAATCAGTCGGGGTGGAGGATGGCGATGGTTACATGGCTAAACCGGTGTCAAATGGCATTATTGGACTTGAAGAGTGTTAGTAGGCTCTTCTCCAGGTGTGGCAACTACCTGTTAAAAAAAGAGGGGTTTAGAGGGTTGGGTGGAAGGATGAGCAGAGGGCAACGCGACAAACGACAAACCTGTCCTCCTCCTCCATCTCCTCCTCCTCCTCCTCCCTCCTTTCCTCCAGCAGGTGCTGAAGCCTTCACTCAGAGGTGTCATGGCAACCAGGGAGGGGCAGGGGGAGGGGAGATACGATTGGGCCAGAGAGAGAGAGAGAGAGAGAGAGAGAGAGAGAGGGAGGGGGAGAGAGAGAGAGAGAGAGAGAGAGAGAGAGAGAGAGAGAGGGAGAGAGAGGGACAGAGAGATAAAGAGATGAGAGATGATGGAGAAAGCACGACTAAGACCAAGTGTCATCTGATGTGAAGTTTGCTGGCAGCAGTGGGTTCGCCCATATCACAGTCTTTCTCTGTTTGATAACATGAGTCTGATACCACCGGCAGTCACTGATAGACAACTACTTTCTACCGTCCGCTACACAAATAAAAGGACCACGAATGGACGTTACATCTCTGTACAAGACAAAACATACAAGAAAAACCTAAAACATTAGCTTGTGATATCAAACCCTTATCATTTTTGCTGTCATAAATATGTATTATGAATATAAAAATAAAACCTCTACACTCCTTATAACAGCATATGCTCCCCCCAGAGAAGACCACTCAGATCCCCACTCATATGTGCCCACTTCTGTCATCATTACCTCTTCTTCTTCTTCTTCTCCTTCTTTCTGAGCTTCTCCAGATCCTTCTTGGCGAGCTCAATGATGTCAGAGGCCTCCTTGTCTGGCCCCGGGCCCAGGAGGGCGGAGGAGGAGAAGCTTCCGGGTCCTCCATAGAATGCAGAGTGGTTCGAGGCACGCGAGAGGCTTTTCCTCAGGTTCTCATTCACTGCTTCACTCTCCAGCAGCTTCGCCCTACAAATTACATTCAGAGACACACGCATATAAATAGTGTACATCATACTGTACATATCCACACAAACACTGTTGGAGCCGTTTTGTAATGTGCGAAAAGAAAAACCTTTTTTGATGAACTTTATATGGACTATTATGTGAACTAAGAAGAAAAAAACCTTTGAATGTGAATGCGGTCATAAGAAACTTTGAAATGTTCGGCTCCTTGTGTACATTTATGTTTATGAATTGTCATGTGATGCTCAATTAGGGGCCGGAGTGTTGGAGCCGTTTTGTAATTTAAGGTTCCAAATGTATATGAATTATTAATGTTGATAAGTTAAGTTTAAGTTAATGAAACATTCGAATTATGGTTTAAAATTATGCGAAGGTGAATACTATGATTGCCATGTTCTGTCTGTTCAACTGTCTGGCTGATTGAATGATTGACACACGTCTAATTGACATGTGATATAGGGCCGTGCCAGTGCCAGTGCCGTGCCCGGTAGAGCGGAAGTGGCAAACAATTTTTCAACCGCGTTGACGCGTTAATGCGATGGGGAGCCTTTGTTTGAGTTAACAGATAGACAAATAAATCACTCTATACTCGAAGACGCGCGTTGTCTGGATTATTCCGCTCTCGGAAGTGGCATCTGAAAAGCTGCCCCTACAAACACACTCTGACTGATCTGAGAACAGCAGCAGCATGAGTAAAATGGGGCTCAGCATGCAGGGAGCACTACACACTGTACCTGAGGTCTTCAATCTCTTTAATGTAGTTCTGAATCATGTTACCAATCTCCTCACTCCCTTCACCTGCAGGTGTCGAGTAGGAGAGAGCAGAAAAAAAAAGATTTGTGTGGGAATGCTTTTGTAAATGGCAAAATGTCATGGGTTATAAAACAATCATTGCATTTTGTTTCATATGACAACATCTCTTGGGAATTAAAATAAATATCACCTCGTATATTATCATTGATTGCCATGCAGACACAAACACACGGCTTTAGGAAGTTTCTAGAGCTTTATAAAAGACTTGGCCCAGAATCAAGAAACATTCAGGTTTTTAAAAATATAAAGTGTAAAAATAGTGGAGGAATAGCACTGCTGTGGGCTAGTGCCCTAACCCTGTCACGACACAGCAAGAGTATACAGCTGATCCTGTGGGCTAGTGCCCTAACCCTGTCACGACACAGCAAGAGTATACAGCTGATCCTGTGGGCTAGTGCCCTAACCCTGTCACGACACAGCAAGAGTATACAGCTGATCCTGTGGGCTAGTGCCCTAACCCTGTCACGACACAGCAAGAGTATACAGCTGATCCTGTGGGCTAGTGCCCTAACCCCGTCACGACACAGCAAGAGTATACAGCTGATCCTGTGGGCTAGTGCCCTAACCCCGTCACGACACAGCAAGAGTATACAGCTGATCCTGTGGGCTAGTGCCCTAACCCCGTCACGACACAGCAAGAGTATACAGCTGATCCTGTGGGCTAGTGCCCTAACCCTGTCACGACACAGCAAGAGTATACAGCTGATCCTGTGGGCTAGTGCCCTAACCCTGTCACGACACAGCAAGAGTATACAGCTGATCCTGTGGGCTAGTGCCCTAACCCCGTCACGACACAGCAAGAGTATACAGCTGATCCATCCTGTGGGCTTTGCTCTGGGCCTCTCCGCTCCCACTCTGCTCGTACGTACCCATGTTGGCCAGCGTGTGTTTGGCCTGGTCGCTCAGGAGTTGGGTCAGACGCGCCCTCTGGACATCGATGGTCTCCTGCATGGCCTTCACGCGCACGCGCAGGTTTGCGTTCTCCGTCTGCATCATGGAGTTCTCGTGGAACATGTCGTTGATGCTCTCCAGGCCGTCCTCGCCCACCAGACGCTTCCCCTGTGACAGGGTACAACCGATGACTCAATCAATCATCTTCACAAGAAGCTCAACCACTCAAAAAAAAGCAAAGAGGAAAACACACTGTACAGGCTTTTTTTTAAAATAGGCATGACCCAGATACTCTGGCTAGACATATTATTTATATTAGTCTGTCACCAGCAGCTTGGGTACTCAGCGATCAAGTCATCATCCAGTCGACTGAAAGAGCCATCAAGCTATAGTAGACTAGGCTGATCTGATCCCTCTTGGTAATCTAGTTCACACTGGGGGGAACATGTCCATCAGGATGTCGACTGGACAAGACAGAGGCCTCAGGAGCTGTCACTTATTCAGTGTGTCCTGTCTGTCACTTGTGCTGAGGAGGTCGCTGCCTGCGGGTGCCAAAAACTCCCTGCACATCTCAGACAGAACTGTAATTAGCTTTGGACTATAAAAAAAAACTGCTAGCCATGGGATTCAGAGATGCCAGCAGTTATATTTTTGTAAGATGCCTGATTCCTAACTACTAGGTCTTAAGTGCCTCGAACATCACTTTGGTTCAAAAACTGAAATAAACTACAACTGAAACTGACCAAAAATCTACTCTTCATAGTCTCCCTCTAGTCTCCCTCTAGTCTCCCTCTAGTCTCCCTCTAGTCTACCTCTAGTCTACCTCTAGTC
>NC_045154.1:1077500-1205000 GCF_900700415.2 Clupea harengus
GGAGACACTTGTCAGAGGTTAATTTAAGAAGGAGAGCGAGGCGGGAGGAGGAGGGGAAAGAACACGATAAATAACACCCCATCCTCAATAAACTGGGACAGAAATAGACCCGTGAACCCAAGAGACCTGTCATGGAACTCAGTGCTGGAGGCCTAACAGTGGACGCACAGTTGGAACTCAGTGCTGGAGCCCTTACAGTTGAACTCAGGACTGAAGGCCTTACAGTGGACGCACAGTTGGACTCAGGACTGAAGGCCTTAAAGTTGAACTCAGGACTGAAGGCCTTAAAGTTGAACTCAGGACTGAAGGCCTTACAGTTGAACTCAGGACTGAAGGCCTTACAGTTGAACTCAGGACTGAAGGCCTTACAGTTGAACTCAGGACTGAAGGCCTTACAGTTGAACTCAGGACTGAAGCCCATACAGTGGACGGACAGTTGGAACTCATACAGTTGACGCACAGTTGGCAGTACTGTAAAGGCTCACACACAGCTAACAGACACAACGGAGCCAGAGCCGGCTTGGCACGACAACACAATAAACAGAATGAACAACCTGAAAGCCCTCTTTGCTCAAATGCATTAGGGCTAGGGCTGAACGATTAATTGCATTTGCGATTTAATCGCGATATGATAGAACGCGATTTTCTAACCGCAACGTTCGCGATTAAAAAACGTGGTCACAAAATTTTTTTAAAAAAATAATAATTTTAATAATTTTTTTAAGATGGTACATTTTGCACACAGTGTTTAAAAAGTGCATGCCTAGTGTTTATACTTAAAATTACTGCACCGATTTGTTGTTCTTGTTTCTGTAATGAGCAGTTAAATAAAAATGTAAAATGTGGGAAAGAATATTTTACACTAAATGTATCTAATATTGTGTTGGTCATATTTAAATCATTCATTACGTTTTGTTGGGGAAAAAAAGAGGATAAAAAAAAAAATCGCATATCGAATCGCAATCGCAATATTTTGGTAAAAAATCGCAATTAGATTATTTTCCCAAATCGTTCAGCCCTAATTAGGGCCAGACCTAGAGCAGCTGAATTCAGAGGCGAATGAAAACAAACAGTCCTGTGTGCCTTGGTCCTGTGTGGCAGACCAAAGCTCAACAATGCTCTTGTACCTCCAAGAACTGGGCGTTGATCTTGAACTCAGGCACAGGGCGTCCCTGCTCGACAGCGGCCTGCTTCCTCTGCTCCACGCCCTGGAAGAGGTGGGTGACTGCCCGTGGGATGATGCCCTTCTCCTCGTCCATGATGTTGACATCGAAGCCCGTGCCCATGGTGTACGTCTTCCCAGAGCCCGTCTGTGTGATGAGACACACACACACGAACACACACACACACGAACAGACAGACACACACACACACACACACACACACACACACACAAACAGACACACACATGAACAGACACACACATGAACAGACACACACACACACACACACACACACACACACACACACGAACGCACACAAACAGAGAGGAGTTCAAACTGGATCTTATTTCCACATGCTAGTCTAGTCTAGTCTAGTGCAGAACCAGGTGGTGTGGTTGGGTGAAAAATCATCAGCGCGCTGAGTACCTGCTGACACACATTTCAGTAATACTGGTATAATCGTAATCTACATTTACATTTAGTCATTTAGCAGACGCTTTTATCCAAAGCGATTTACATATGTGTGACTTACAATGTATACACATTTTACATTTACACTGGTGGCACACTGCACATCAGGAGCAATTAGGGGTTCAGTGTCTTGCTCAAGGACGCTTCGACAGGGAATCGAACTAGCAACCTTCTGATTACTAAACGACTTCTCTACCTCCTGTACCACTGTCGCCCAATCTAGCACAGTGTTATGAGGTATACAAGTTATTACAGATAATGAGCCAAAAAAGGACATTATGTGAGGTGTACCCCTTCAGAAACCTACTAAGAGAGTGGACAAAGTTCAAGCCTAAAAGACAACAATCAGGCAGACAAAGCCATGACAGTGAAAGTGAGGATTCTCCAGAGGTGGCATTGGCACTCATGGCCTGGGGGCGGAGGTCAGAGAGCGGAGCTGCTACAAAGCCGGGATTAGCACACGGAAGAGGACAGGGAGGAGCGGGGCTGGTGTGGAATGGCCTCGCTGGGGAGAGCAGAGCAGAGCAGAGCAGAGCAAGAGCAGCTCCTGGGATGTAGGTCATCACTGATTTCTACCGCATGGTGGAGGGGGGGATGAAGTATGAAATATACATGGATGCAAACGAAAGGGTGCTCTTAATGCTTCCGGAAGGTTCCCTTCACTACAGCTCCGCCTACCACTCCACCATAATTAAATCCCTCCGAGTGAGCCTCACAGACTGGTTGTCATGGCAACTTCAGTGAATGGGGGGGAAAGTAAGGAAAGGGAGCTGGAGCCAAACTTGTCATCCTCTGTGAGAGGATCTTTAAAGAGAGACAGCGTAAGCCAGACAGACAGAGAGAGAGAGAGAGAGAGAGAGAGAGCGAGAGGGAGAGAGAGAGAGAGAGAGAGAGAGAGAGAGACAGAGAGAGACAGACAGAGAGAGAGAGAGAGAGAGAGAGAGACAGTGTAAGCCAGACAGAGAGAGAGAGAGAGAGAGGGCAAATGAAAAGTGGAAAGGCAGGATGCTTGGAGGAGAGAGTAATCAGCAGGATTTGACAGGGAAATGGAGGGAGAGGCTCATCTGTGTAAACACATGGGATTACAGACTGCCACTGCTGAGTCAGCTGGAAGAGACAGACGCTTGTCCCCCTGTGTACAGCTCATCACACAAACCCCACATCACTCCTTCTGTGTACAGTACAGCCCATCACACAAACCCCACATCACTCCTTCTGTGTACAGCCCATCACACAAACCTACAACACTCTTTCATCATTGTACAGCCCATCACACAAACCTACAACACTCTTTCATCATTGTACAGCCCATCACACAAACCTACAACACTCTTTCATCATTGTACAGCCCATCACACAAACCCCACATCACTCCTTCATCTGTGTTGCGCTGCATTAGCTTTCTGAGTACATTTAAGAAAATGGGAGAACAGGACCTTTGGTGAAGAATTAGAATTTGACCAGGATTTGCTGAAGAGGTAAATGTGTTTGCTATAAATTGCGGTTGAAATAGGGCACAAAGAAGTGTGTGCACATGTTGTGCTCTGAGCCTTCCTCAGCCTTCCTGCTCACTCACCTGTCCATAGGCAAATATGGTGGCATTGTAGCCCTCGAAGCAGCCCTCAATCAGCTTCTCGGTGCAGTTGCCATAGATGTTGTCCTGTTGGGAGTCCATGTCGAACACATAGTCGTATGTGAAGGCCTTATCCTTTCCCAGCATGACCATGGGCTCTCCCGGGCTCACGAACGTGCAGATGTGACACCCCTCGATCTTCTCTCGGGGCAGCTGTGGACGAATCCTAACAGAGAAGAGACGGAAAAATGTGTTACTTAAAATTGTGTTGGCGTCTGGGCCTGCACATTCACAAGTGAAACTCAGTTGTCAGAAACTGAATGGTGTGGGTGCTGGTGAGGTAGTGCTACTGCTTCCTCAAGCCCTCTTTCAAACTGAGGCCCTCGTTAGCATCTACGCACCACAGCCAGGTTTGTTACAGAAAGGTTGTAAACTTATTAGCAATGAGAGATTCAAATCCAAAAAGCATTTTTAAATATGATTAATGTGAGTTTTTGTTTGTGTTAAGTAGTTAGTATAATTAATGTCTAGTCATTCTTCAACAGGTGATTCTTCTGGGGCTGAATTTTTCAGTTCAGACAGACAAACTAAAAACCTACAGGTGTACATTTCAAGGACTCAGATACAGATTCAGATCAGAAAATACCTTTATCTACAGATGCCTCTGTTTCAGTGCATACTCTCTGTACTGCATGAAGGTTAAGTCATAAATCTGGCTCAATCTAAGAGCAAATAAAGTGTTGAAAATAGAAAATCGAGGGGGGGGGGGGGGGCACGGTGGCGCAAGCCGATAAAGCCCCCCACTTACGGGCTACATTGCCCGAGGGGACACAGGTTCAAGTCTGGCCTGATGTAATTTCCCAATCCTCTCCCCACCTCTTCTCCACCTCGCTTCCTGTCATATCTTCAACTGTCCTATCCAAATAAAGGCATAAAAAGCCCAAAAATAAATAAAATTAAAAAAAAAGAAAATAGAAAATCAGCCCATAATGGAAGTAAAGCAGTGGCCAAGAGAGCCACCTGACTGGGCCTCCATCGGCCTCTCCCAGGGTGCATAACATAACGGCAGCTTTGTTTCCGCTCTGGGCAGAGAGGACAATCAGGGCCGGGAGGAGAACAACAGTGCTTCCATTGTGTCTGTGGGTGACACAGGACCTGGGCACTGGCACAGTTTCGCACTGGACCGAGAAAAGAGGGAGGGAGAGGGAGAGAGATCAAGCTTGAAGAAAGAAGGGATGAAGGGATATGAGAGGACAGACAGAGAAGAGTACAGGCTCTATGTGCACTTCTTTGCCCTGCACTAAAAGATGCAAAGTCTAGGCTAAGGGATGTTCTCTACAGACAGAACAAGTGCCAATCCTCCACTGACATCTGAACAAAACTAGCTAACCTGGCAGCTTTGGTTCTGAACTCCAAACTGGACTGAACTGTAGGTCACTTCTGAAAATGTCTGTGAAACGGATACAGGTCATGGTAAAATAATACTGACATTCAAAATGGGATAAGAACCCTAAGCATTTCATGTAAAGAGAGATGTTGAGGTTAGAAGGTCTTACTGGCTATCTGCAGCTTTGGGACACTTCACAAACCACATCTTAAAGCAACACTATGCAACAATTTGACACTTGTTGAGGTATGGTTTTACAGGCAACTAGTTTTGGTACCATCCTCAAATTCATTTTGATAGCATATGGTCATGTAAAAGACAGATGAACACTTGTGTCTTTCCCACTAGCCATCCAGGATATGCACCATGTAGTTCTATGTTCCAGGCTGGAACACCCTGCAAAAATGGTAGAAAAGCTTTCACAGCATGATATTGCCAGCTACACTGCCAAAAGACACCAGTTAGTGTGTTGGCAAGATAATATCAGTGCCAACTGGTCTGTTGATGGTGTTTGCATGCCTTTTAGGTAGTTAGCTTGCTAGTTTTCGAACAAAACTACCTATTGCTGCTTTAAAAGGGCAGACATAACCATAGTGCATTTCAGGCTTAAGATTCATACTCATTTTGGGTCATGATCCTTCCTGGCGTTATAGAGACAACCAAGGATCACACTGAATCCTTCTTGCATTATGTGAAACAGATGGAACAAAACCACTCCATTAGCGCATGGTTTCTTTTTATCTCCATTTCAGCCTGTTTCCTCTCTGGTTGTCTGTGTAATCCTGCTCTGTTCTAGAGCTTATCCCAAAATCCTGATTAGCCCTCTTCTCTCTCACATCTAAGTGAATTTGCTCTCCATCGCTCCTGAAGAACAGGCTGAGGCGTGCAGGGCGGAACCTGAGACTTTAGCATCATGAGCAGGTACAATGCCATGAAGCAAGGAAGACAGCCACAGAGCTGTCAGGTGTCACATCATCACTTGGCAAGACCAACGAGCACTGGCCTGAAGGACACCTCACATGTGAAACATTTCATGTTTAAAGAGGCATTCTAAAGTTTTAGTGTAAATCTAGCTGACTACCCCAGATAGCAGAAGGCCAGTGGACAACTGTCTGCCCACTGGGGGCAAAGCTGGCGCTCTGCTGGCCTTTGCTCATCTGTTTATGGGCAGACAAACCCGTGAGTTACAGACTAATGGCCCACCGTTTTGCCACTTGCTTTAAAAAAATGTATTTTCTTTGTTCATTTATACGTCTTCATTCATTTTCACCAACCCATCACATTTGTATAGGTGTTATAGATGTTATAATTGTTTGTAGACTATCCTAAGGCTATGGCTATGACTATGCTAAGGATATTCCAGGAATTGATAACATTTTATTTTCTTAATATACACACCCGGTTAAACTCAAGCTGGTGGTGGTCAGAGAGCAGACCAGAAGTGGCACGCCACCATTGGTGTGTGTGTGTGTGTGTGTGTG
This sequence comes from Clupea harengus, assembly GCF_900700415.2. Taxonomy (NCBI): domain Eukaryota; kingdom Metazoa; phylum Chordata; class Actinopteri; order Clupeiformes; family Clupeidae; genus Clupea; species Clupea harengus. The sequence goes on from NC_045154.1 coordinate 1,083,576, forward strand.
TGTGTGTGTGTGTGTCTCTCTGTGTGTGTGTGTGTGTGTGTGTGTGTGTGTCTCTCTCTCTGTGTGTGTGTGTGTGTGTGTGTATGTGTGTGTCTCTCTCTCTGTGTGTGTGTGTGTGTGTGTGTGCCAATCAAAATCCACTCGTGGACCGATGATATATGTTTGCTGTCTGGGTAGCTAAAAGCCAACAAACTTGTCTTGCGAACACCACCACCACCACCACCACGGTTGGTACTGATGAAGGGTAGCAAGCTTGCCAACTGGTGTATTTGGGTTGTGGACCCCCTCGAAAACGAGATGGTACATCTCAAGGGGTTATTCCAAATAAAGAGAATTTCCAACAACTAAAGTCGGGGGTGTTCAGGATGTTCTGTGGGTCTCTGAGTACAAACCAAAAGAGTGAATAGCCTGGGCAGCTCATGGGTGTTTAGTTCTCCTCCATATGAACATATACCAGGAAAATGGATTTGAGAATGCAGCTACTTACAAATAGAACTCAAAATCCGGCGCAAAACACAGCTGCATAGTTGGAGCAGTGCGGTTGTCTTTTTGGCACCGGTCTAGAGAGTCTCCTGATTGGAGTGAATAATGTTTGAGGGGATGTGAGTGTGGGGTAAAAAATTAGGATAAAACAATAAAATTGCATATTAAATCGCAATCGCAATATTGGGGGGGGGAAAATCGCAATTAGATTATTTCCCCAAATCGTTCAGCCCTACTTCATATGACACAAACCTAAGGAACCAATCCCATCAACTTGCCTGGCAGAAGGAAGCGGTGACATCAGTATACATGTACATACAGTATGATGTATCTTATGATGAACTAGATGGCTTTCTTCAGAGACTTTCTATGGAGTTCAAAACATTACTCCCTCACGGCACATCGATCTAGCCAAGGCAGAGCTGGCGACGGGACTAAAAGTTTATCTAGCATTAACACACATTGTTAGGTAGTCAAGCCGACGGCCCACACACAGAGTCAGGACTAATCTGCATACTCTGTGAATACTAAATGAGGCAAAGGTGTAGAGCTGCATCCAAGTCATTTTAAGGCCACGAAGGGATTTTTTTTCTTTAAAAAAATAAATATGTAATTTTAAATATGTGATTTTGAGGAACAGAGATGAGTTTTTAGCGGTTTAATCAATGCCCGGAGAGGGACTTTAATCTTTTGCAAATGCAAATAAAATACAAATATCAAATAAATAATAAAAGGATGCAAATTTATATTGCATTTAAACAGCTTGGGCTTTTTGTATTCTATTTGATCTGGCTGAATGGAGTTTTTCTCTGGGCATCGTGCGGGCCAACTGGCAGATTGTTGAGGTCCTTCTTCACTGGACTAATGTGATGAATAGTACAGGAGCACACTGAGGCGTTCCCCTCCCCTCAGGCTCAACACTGAACTGAGACCTGTGCAGTGCCCCCAGTGCAGTGGTGCTGTTGTTGTTGCTTTAACATTTTGATGATTCTCACATGTCTTCAGCACCTGTAAATCAAGAAAAGCATGTCCTATGTTCAGCAGGTACCAACAAGTCCCATACAGGCAAAGTGTTCACTCTTCAGCCTTCAGCGAGACCATTTAAGTAGGGAGAAAGCATTTGGTTCATAGGCGAAGTCAAAGTTACCTTCACCTCAAGGCAAAAATCACAAGCCAAAGGACAGGTTTGAGTTCTCTCTTTATGTCCAACTACTGCTTATGAGACTTGACTACTATTTGGACTGGGGTCAGATGCTAGACACTACATGGAATAATCTGTAGATTCAATATATATATCCCTACAATTACACAGATTAATTCACAGTATACCACAATATCTAGTCAAATCACTTAGTGATTGGAATACAAGCTATGTTAATTGTTTCTTTTCATTAAAAAGTGTAGTTTGCTTGACAATTTACTTCTGTCAAAAAAAATAGTACTGATATACAGTACACAGTAAGACAGTAAGCCATTTAACAGCATGTATAGGCCTATATTCCAGGTATACAGTGCTCTTCTTCACACAGTGCTATGTGGGTAAACAAGTACGCTCCAGTGAGTAGTATGCATTTTCAGTATACTAAAATGGCAAAAACCCAGAGTCAGGGCTCTACTGCGCACTAAATTCAGAGTGATCCACTGTAATCTGCTCTTAATCCCGTGAATGCTGAGTTTGAGGATAAAGTCAGCTGTATGGGGGCTCTAGTCCTGTGGATTTCCTTCAGCTCCTACGTGACCAGCTGAACGCAGAACACGATCAGCATTATATGTCAAAAGATGCAATGGTGAGTTATGAAACATTTCAAATTAGACTGAATCAACATCCATAAAAACCGCTGTCAACACTCATGGGGCGCTGGGGCCACCACTACTCAAGCTGACCGAGGAGTCTCACACCTCTGTGTCAACAACAGCCATGACAGGCCAGAGGGTGGCATCCCACACAAAGCAGGCAGCAACTACTGTCTGTGTCTGTGTCTGTGTGTGTGTGTGGGTGTGTGTGTGTGTGTGTGTGTGTGTGTGTGTGTGTGTGTGTGGTGTGTGTGTGTGTGGGTGTGTGTCTGTGGGTGTGTGTGTGTGTGTGTCTGCATGTGTGTATGTGTGTGTGTGTGTGTGTGTGTGTCTGTGTGTGTGCGTGTGTGTGTCTGCGTGTGTGTGTGTGTGTGTGTGTGTGTGTGTGTGTCTGTGTGTGTGCGTGTGTGTGTCTGCGTGTGTGTATGTGTGTGTGTGTCTGCATGTGTGTATGTGTGTGTGTGTGTGTGTGTGTGTCTGTGTGTGTGCGTGTGTGTGTCTGCGTGTGTGTGTGTGTGTGTGTGTGTGTGTCTGTGTGTGTGCGTGTGTGTGTCTGCGTGTGTGTATGTGTGTGTGTGTCTGCGTGTGTGTGTGTGTGTGTGGGTGTGTCTGCGTGTGTGTGTGTGTGCGTGTCTGCGTGTGTGTGTGTGTCTGCGTGTATGTGTGTGTCTGCGTGTGTGTGTGTGTGTGTGTCTGTGATAAGTGTTAAGATGAGGCATGGCAGTCAAAAGAGGTAATAACAACCTACAGCAAGTTGTGAATACTCCAATATCCACAATACTTCAAAAAATACAAAAGTGCATGGCCTCTTAGGAAGCACTTTGCCTTATGCAACCTTTGCTAGTATTGGATTACACTCAGGAATGGTAACAGATGACCAGTGCATGCCAGTGAACTCCTCCCGCCAGGGGTCATAAGGGCAGCCTGTTAAACGCGTAGTGTTCGGGCGTGCATTGCGGGAGCAGAAGGGGTGCCGGTGTGTACACTGTTCAAGTGTTTGGGTGGGGTCAGGAGTAGTTCAGAGGCACGGAGGTACTGGACTGAAGGGAAGACATACGCTTCTTCTATATGTTCTGGTGCATGGGCATGTCCAGTAGTCAGAAAGGATTATTGGTGCCGACCTGCCCACCATCCAGGACCTGTACACATCCAGAGCAAGGAAACGGGCAGGGAAAATCATTGCAGACCCCTCGCACCCTGGACATAATCTGTTCCAGCTCCTCCCCTCTGGCAGGCGCTACAGAACTATGTACACAAAAACCACCAGACACAGGAACAGTTTTTTCCCCCTTGCCGTCACTCTAGTGAACAGTTGACACAGATTATTATATTTTATTATTATATTATATTTATTTATTATCCTAAACTGTTGCATGCATATTTTTCAGTTTAAGTACATTGAGAGCAATTAAACCCAGGAAAAATTCCTTGTATGTGGAAATGTACTTGGCCAATAAAGATGATTCTGATTCTGATTCTGATTCATTAACATGTGATAATGCTGTTTGACTTCAATCCACCTTAGATGCACACTGCACCCCATTCAAAGCAGGAGCAGGGAGATGAGAACTCCAAGGGAGAGGATGGGTGGGGCATGCCTGCCTGCCAGCCAGCTACTGTATAATTATCCTGATCTGTTTAGCATAGACTGTTTGCTCACTGTAAGCGTAGCACATGAAGCATTGACATGCTGGGATTTATCTGCCCCCCTTTTAAGAACATGACAGAAAAATGAGTGTGTGTGTGTGTGGTCGACAGCCCCCACAGCTGCATATGTTTCACACTGTTCGGGATTCAACGCTCAAAACATGCCTACTGCACTGGAGTCAACTCAGAGGCCCTGCGTGCTCCTCCAGGAGGGGTTGATGTCTATTTTAGCACTGCCTCAGACTAACTGTGGTGTGCTATGCTTAGGTCTCGGTTAGAAGAAAACACAACGGGAAAAAATACACAGAAAAAGGATATTCTATATAGGACACTTTTAGGATATAGGATATATTTGTATACAGAACGATTTCCACCACTAACATATTTCAGTGCAAGCATAGATACGGTTACACATAATAATCATTACCAGAGCAGGAGGAACTTTTAACTGTTTTATGTTTAAACTGCTCCTGAAGTCAGATTAAGTCTTTCACAGAGTATTTTTTAAGAGTCAGTAAACTCTTAAAAATGCTGTTGATTTTCATCCCTAGCACTGGGTTGATGCTGTTGAGTTACTGAATCATAACTATATACAGTTAATGTAACATACAGTACATTTGGAATACCCCATGGATTAACTTAGTAACTACAATTTTAAGTTATGTGAATAAAAAGGAGACGTGGTTGCTGAAGAAACGTATTTTATATCCAATTGAAATCCCTGATCTAGTCAGCCCTGAGGAGGATGCCTTGCCAAAGCAGACGCCAGTTGTCCTTGGAGACGCTGACTCATGCGGTAATGGCCACAGCAGGCCTGTCACCACAGTAAAACTGCACTGTCACCGCGTTGGCACTGGTCAGCTAAAAACATGAGCACCTCCATCGCTGACACAGAGGCATTATTATTATTAGTATTATTATTATTATTATTATTATTATTATTATTATTATATATCATTTGATGGCCACATATCTACTGTATACTACCAAACTAGAATTCTGAATGGTGTGTTCATGAAGGCTTTTGTTTTTCAATCCATTCATTGTAGCATTTTCTTGGATCTTAAACATTGACTAAGTACTTAATGACCTCATCCAGCTGGTTCAACCAGTACTGTCAATCTCGTTACGCCAGCCCTATGCTAAAGCAAATCTGAAAACACTGTCAACCTCGCATATGTTTCTCAACAGTAGAAGGCTATACAATTGCAATCTTTCATGTCAAATCATCTTGTCTTTTCATTTGACTATCATTGTTTGTTCAATGAGTATTAAGTATGTGCCAAGAAAGTTAAATATAGCATAATTTCAGACACAGATCAGAATTGTAAGCATTCAGTTAAAAGAACACAACACTTCATTCTTCTACAGGAAGATACACAGTCAGAACCACACACTCAACATGCAGAACTTGCTACTAAGTGAGACAAACCAGGTGATGAGCCTAGCTTGAGGACTGTGAGCTAGAGGACTATGAGCTTGATGACTATGATCTTGAGGACTATGTGTTGACAGCTAGTAAGAAGCTGTGAGACACACAGCTAGGTCAAATGTGCAGCAGTGATACTCTGCGAAGCCATTTGTTAATGAGACTGCTATGGCCCTGTAGTCAAAACTGCAGGACACACAAGGAAAACACTACTAAGATACTACTGATTGAATAAGTTGAAAAATGTGCTGAAACACAATTTATTTTTGTATTTAAAAGCTACATTATGGAGGATTAAAGCCTCTTTCTTTACCTTAACATGGACACGTTTCCAATAGCTTCCAACAGCCTGAAGACAGGACAGACTCAATGGACAGACTGAGTAACACTACAGATATTCCCTTCTGAGGTTTCTCTGTGAGTCTCTCCATCTAGCCAGTCTGGCCTCAAAAGGCAGCGCTCAGGACACTAGGCCTAATTTAGGGTGAACTCCATGTGTGTGTCTCTGTGTGTGTGTGTGTGTGTGTGTGTGTGTGTGTGTCTCTGTGTGTGTGTGTGTGTGTGTGTGTGTGTGTGTCTCTCTGTGTGTGTGTGTGGACACGGGTCATCAGCTGGACAGTGGAGGCAAATAGAGGCATCTATTCAATCATCAATTTGCCTATGAAGCAAAAATATTTCTGTAAGTGAATTCCAAATTCTGCTGCTGCTGCACAAAGGAGGACACATTCTTTGTTTCATAAACCTGTATTGATATGTGTGTGTGTGTGTGTGTGTGTGTGTCTCTCTGTGTGTGTGTGTCTGTATTGATATAGGGGGGGGGAGGCAGAGAGATCCCTCTGTGCCTTAACCTCAATGCAATGAATGTGTGTTTACATTAGCAGACATCCCAACCTGCAAAAAGTCATTTCAGGGAGGTATCCCCCCCTAGATTCCGGGAGATTTTAAGTAATTTGCGGGCATCAGGGAGTCGCTATCAATATGCGGGAGACTCCCGGAACATCCGGGAGACTTGGGATGTCTGCATTAGGCAGTTTCTGTGTCCCAATTCCACACCCCAAAGGTCTGACACAGAGTAAACTGAAGGTTTGGGGAAACTATGAACCGTGCAATATCAGCAGGTGGTCTTTTTCCTTTGGAATTGGTTCACAATGGTGATTCTGCATGCAAAAGGTACTATGATACGCCAACTTAAGGACATTTCATAAAATACACCCCAGTGACCACAAGAACTTAATTCATTTGAACATTTAGACAGTGTGAGCCTTTAAACCGGTTGAATGTTCCTGACAAGGTCGATAAAGCTTTCCTTTCATTGATTACCCGCCGTTCAACCCCCCTGCTTTGAAATCAAGCGTCCACATTTGCTACACTGACCTAAATACTACGCAAAGACAAAACTGAAAGAAAGAAATACTCAATTTCGGCACTCAGTGATTACAAAGGCCCATGATGTGTAGCCTATTTGTTGCTGCGTGGCGTTATCAGCACGGTGGGGCACTTGGCTAGGCCTGAGCTGTGTGCGGAGGGGCACGGTGATTGATCGATATCATCTTTCCATCTAGACACTCCCTGACCGTATGACACCTGCGCTGGCACTAACGTGATCAACATAAACAACACATGCTCGTGACCATGCCAACGTTTATCGCTTGGATTTGGGCTGAAAACGAGATGTCCTCGAGGAACACGATGGCAAAAAATAAAGAGCACCGTGCACTACCAATAGTAGGAGAAGACGAAAAATATTAGAAGGCTTTTCTACATTTAAATCAGTGTAACGTCTACTGAGGGTTGGAGCAGCAGACGCAGACCTGCTTTTGAATAAATAGTCCCTTGGTATTCACAGACATGCGTGTTTTGTGGCGGCAGGTAGAGGCAGGCCAAGTTAGTCTCTGAAATATGGTAGCTTACGTTGCAGCATCACTGAACAAGGGTGATGCCAGCACCTTACCGTAGGGCCACGCGAACCGAGCTCTCGTCTTGTCCCGTTGTCATGATGTTTCCGTGTATTATTGTTTCGCAGAGGAAAAATGGAGCAGTCTAGACCCGCGAGTGGTGCGCTTCCCAGCCGTCAAGGAGGCGAGAGTGCGCAGTTTCTAAAACAGTGAGAGGGCAATCAACAGCCCCAACTCACCTCTGTTTTACCCCATACATGCTGGAAAAAACTATACGACTGCGTTAAAAGAATAGACGGCTGTACTCCCGTGCAGTGGTGCATAATTTGGTGATCCCTTTCGCCTCCATTCTCGACTTGCGGAATGCCTGGTGGTGGCGTGCCGTATCATTTCATTTCATTTCAGCATGGTGTGTGGACTGGACACGGGGACCACAGGCAACTCCTCACATTAACTGGGCATACGTTTCACTGGCTAGAGCAACTGAGCCGCAATGCATCACAAGACCACGCCCTCCGCGCCGGAACACTCTCATGGTTCGGAGTTGACATCACTATGCGATGAAACTGTTTTATTCATGGCCTAGTTAGTTAGAATAGCCTTCACTATTTTGACAAGAGACATTAGATTAAATATTGCGTTGCATTAGGCGGTTCCAGGGATACCCGGCCTGCGGTGTAGGGTCAAATCTTTACATAGGTGGGGGGTGTATGGGTGAAACACACGTCATGCAAAATAGACGTGGTGGTCTAGACAAAGTGGAATGGAGATTCATTCCTAATTTATTTATTTTCGTTCTGCTTATCTCTGTACAGCATAACAATTGCAATTGAAGGCCTTAGAACAAGGCAAAGTAGAATAGCAGTGCTCAGGTATCATATGGTACGTGCGCCCTCGTGTGGGCGTTCTATGATGTTCAAAGTTTGCCTAGTTTGTCTAAATGTGTAGTTTGACAGACTAATACATTTACATTTTTAATTTAGTAGTTTGTGTTTATCCCTGTTTCACACTAACCCACATTTCATCATTCCCACCCTCATCCACTTCTCCTAGATACCCTCTCTGTCTCCCTCATATTTATAAACATGGAATCAGAATTACTTTTATGCAATCAGGTAATTTGTTGCTTTCGAATAACAGACAGTAAACCTCATCAGTAAGACATCCTTAAACATAACACTCTTAGCCCTGTTTGTTATTTTACACAGATCACATGTGGGTGCAGTAGTATTCTTGAGTTTTGTGATGATGATTGCCAACTTTGACAACTGAACGCAGAGTTAAGCAGGACGTTTGGGTTCAGGTCCAGTGTCTGTCCCGTCAATATGAGTATGTCTCATTACGGGGCACAGAGGAGTCCATCCGATTTAAGATTTTTGAAGACTTTTTGAAGAAGATGAGGACCTTTGTGACTCCTCAGGGAATATAGCCCAACTTGTTCCCCTAGTCCATTCACATTCTCAGTATTATCTAGGGTTCCATAAAAAAATATGTGGTGTTTTTAGAGAGCCCTGTTCAGGGCTTTGGACTGTGAATGAAAAGAAAGTGCTTCAAAAAACTGTCACTGAGGCATGTAAATCTATTCCAGTGGACCCCAAACATAGATTATGAACATTGAATATGAGCGTAAGAGGGCGTCTTTAAATTAATGGTGAATTATTTCCCCCACCGTCACTAGGCCATCATTAAGACATTGAAGAAGAGCTGTATGAGAGACAGAGAACACTGGAGAAACAACTAGAGGAACAGGATAGAGAGAGAGACAAGCAGGATGGAGAGAGAGACAAGCAGGATGGAGAGAGAGGGAGGGAGGGAGAGAAGTGAGGAAAAGGAAAGGCAAGAGTAACAGCATGAAAAGCAACAAAGGGAGAACTGATGAAAATGGAAAGACAGAAAGAGATTAATAGGGAAGAAAAAGAACAGCTGAAGTAGAGACACACTGAAAAACTGAGGTTGAGAGAGCGGTAGACAAAGTCCATAAGTGGAGAAAAAGGACAGCAGGACAGAAAAACCACCACACACAGGGGCAAAAGAAATCAAGAAAGAAGGAAAAACCACCACACACAGGGGCAAAAGAAATCAAGAAAGAAGAAAAAACCACTGCAGCAGAGCAGTGGAACCCAACTGTCAAAGAGATGGAGTGGAGAAGAGGAATAAGACAAAGGGATGGAGTGGAGGAGAGACATAAGACAAAGGGATGGAGTGGAGGAGAGACATAAGACAAAGGGATGGAGTGGAGGAGAGACATAAGACAAAGGGATGGAGTGGAGGAGAGACATAAGACAAAGAGATGGAGTGGCTGAGAGGAATAAGACAAAGAGATGGAGTGGCTGAGAGGAATAAGACAAAGAGATGGAGTGGAGGAGAGAGATAAGGCAAAGAGCAAAGAAAAACAGAGATATTTCCCAGCAAGAGGAACAGATGTCTACAGTTCAGTCTACAGGCTTGGTGTCGAGCCGTCATCTGAAAACGTCTAATGGATTTGTTGACGCCACATGTGTTCAGTTTTCTTTGTACTTTCCTTCCCTTTCTGTAGCTCTGCCCAGGTTGTGCTACACCTGATTGCTGGATGAGATGCCCCTGTGACCTGGTCATGTGATTAAGCAGCAGTTCAAATCTCCAGTTTCCTGCTGCAGAAGAGAGGCTTCTAGGACTGCTGGTCTTGCTGCATCTCAGCCTGGGATTTTGTCGTGTTTTGACATTGTTTCTAAGATTGTTGTGTATGTCTTTAAATCAATAAATCCCATGGCTGTAACAGATTCCAGGAGGGGTGCGTGCTATTTGGACTATTGCTTTATGGTTCTCTATTCTACGTTCCAAAAGAGATAAACACACTACTTCTTCAATGTTTTTATTATGTACTTTGTACATTCTTTTAATTGTTATTCTATTTTATTTTATTTATTCACTATGTTCTTTAGCTTTTACTTGTCTATAATCTTTAACTTTTTTTTACAGTTTTTTACAATTGGATAAACACTAAAATCAAAAGTATTACACATTTATCTAACCTTACACTCAAGGAGCAAAACATCGGCCCAGATTTGCACAACTATAAGCACAATGTCAGCTCACATTTTTTGCAAAAAAATACACACAGTGATTTGAAAAAACACCAAACACACTTGTATACATTAGACACAGAAGTATATCAAGATGTCATGTCCTTGCAATTCCAAAACACTGACTGTCAAATTACCACACCTATGAGCCATTGGTTAAACACAGCCATCAAGTGCGCAAACACATGATTGCTTAATTGTAGACACACCAAACAGGTTCAAGCACTATAGAAATGCAGCAGGTGAGTTCATCTGTCTTCAACCAAAATGGAAAGAGTCAGAAGAAGAAGAGTGGGGGTGAGAGGGGGAATCCACGGAGGAGGAGAAGGAGGAAGAGGCGGAGGCCGTGCCAGAGGTGGAGGTGGAGGTAGAGGAAGACCTGAAGCAGGAGGAAAACGTGCTCAAAGAAGAATAGGACCAAATTTATCAAGATCTTTGTTTCTCTATTTTTTTTACTGTAATTGTAACCATTACTGGATGTCTGATATTTGCTGAACTTACAGTGTTATGCACACTACTGTAGTGGCATGAAAAGTGGGACATGTTTTGTTGTGATTCTCCATGTTGACATGTTGACTGATTTGGGTTTATGGAGAGAAATAAATTATATTTTCATCAATCTGCAGCATTGGTCTTGTGTAATGTGGTGAATTTATTGTATATTTGCACTTTCTCTGTGTACTTCACTTAGACTACTCTAATCACTGAGAAATAGAATTGCTAAAAGTGTTTTAAGTTTGCAACAGCAGTGTGTAACTGGTACAAACAGAATTAAGTCATAGGCAACGTGTGTGTTTCATATGGTAACAAAATATGGTTTTGATAAATTAGTGTATAGTTTTTACAAGAGTGTTTCATTTTGCAAAGGATCTGAGGTGTTTTGCTAATTGGGTGTGTGGTTGTGCTAATTGTGTGTAGTGTTTTGAAAAACAAAACAAAACCATCAAAACCGTGCTTAAACAATCGAGAAAAACTGTAATGTTCCTTTTGCTTTTATTTCTGTAAAGCAGATTGAATTGCCTCTGTGTGTGAGATGTGCTATATAAACAAACTTGCCTCACCTTGTCTCACAGGATGCCCTAAAAGAAAGAGCACAAGAGGCTGAGAGAGAAGACATAATACAACAAATATAAGTAGGGGGATTGAAGGAAAGAGAAAAATTGAAAGAAAACATGAGGAACTGGAGGATGACTGGCTAAGAGATACATGGGAGCAAATGGAGTGAGATTAGGAAGAAACATCTGTGAAGCAGACCAGAGCTGGTGAAACATCTGGGTCAAGGAGACCACAGCTGGTGAAACATCTGTGAAGCAGACCAGAGCTGGTGAAACATCTGGGTCAAGGAGACCACAGCTGGTGAAACATCTGTGAAGCAGACCAGAGCTGGTGAAACATCTGTGAAGCAGACCACAGCTGGTGAAACATCTGTGAAGCAGACCAGAGCTGGTGAAACATCTGGGTCAAGGAGACCAGAGCTGGTGAAACATCTGGGTCAAGGAGACCAGAGCTGGTGAAACATCTGTGAAGCAGACCAGAGCTGGTGAAACATCTGTGAAGCAGACCAGAGCTGGTGAAACATCTGTGAAGCAGACCAGAGCTGGTGAAACATCTGGGTCAAGGAGACCACAGCTGGTGAAACATCTGTGAAGCAGACCAGAGCTGGTGAAACATCTGGGTCAAGGAGACCAGAGCTGGTGAAACATCTGTGAAGCAGACCAGAGCTGGTGAAACATCTGGGTCAAGGAGACCAGAGCTGGTGAAACATCTGGGTCAAGGAGACCAGAGCTGGTGAAACATCTGTGAAGCAGACCAGAGCTGGTGAAACATCTGGGTCAAGGAGAGCTGGCAGACAGACAACAAATGTATGGTGGTAGGAGACAGGAAGAAATGTACAGAGATGAACACGCTAGAAACAAAAGTAAGGAACGTGAAACATGAGGTAACTGACTGGCTGGAAGAGAGAGTTTGCAAGAGGGACAGCAAACTATGGATGAAAAAAAAACAAATATTCAGAAGAAGAGTGAGGAAACACACAAGGATGGGAGAAGCTGCAAAAGCAGGAAACAGAAATGCAGAACGTCAGAAGGGTTGACAAAGAGAACTGGAGAGGGAGGAAAAGACACAGAGAGTAAGATCGTGATGAATACCAGGACAGAAGACAATGCCTGGAAAGATGAGTTGGAGGACAATAAAGGAGGTGGAATGTGTCATGGACAGTAACTGGACAAAGGAGCCAGTAGGGGGGGACACAGTAAAAGAAACACCTGAGAAATATACAGACACAGAAAGAGAATGAACGGCAGAATAATCTGGAGAAGTTGGCACAGGAGAAGGAATGGGGGGGGGGGGGGGGGGACGCTATCAGGAAGAAGAGGAGGAACAGAGAGGCGCCGGAGAGAGAAGAGCAGAAAGAGAGGGAACTACAGCTTGAAATGGAAAAACATCAAGGCCCAGGCAGAGAGAACCAGAGGGAGACAGGCAAACAGAGAAGGAGCAAAAATCAGCTTGATAGAAAAAGGGAGATTGAGAGCGAGAAAGAGATTAACAAGCAGAACGAGATATGCCTACATAAACAGACTGATATGGAAAAACAGGACCTGGAGCAGTGAAAGACGCATATTCAGAAAAATGAGAACCCCATGAGTATGAGTGCCGAAACATAAATGAGAAAGAAGCCATCAATAATCTTGCTTGCATACTGTCTAATACTCACCAGAGACTAGACCCAGCAGAGGCTCTGTCTGTCACTGAAACAACGCCTACCTCTGATTACCCAGAACCCACGTGTGAGGCAGTAGTTCCCACGCAGGATGAGAATAACCAAGAAAACACGGACAACCCAAATATCTCATAATAGTATATATAAATATAGTAACATTAGAAAGAGACAACGCAGCCTTCAAGCCACCTGAGAGGGAGGATGAAGCCTCAGGTGAAAGACAAGTGCCCCAGGGCAGTGGGAAGCCCGCCCAGAGTGTGTGGAGGGGGTTTCTTGGATGGGTTCATGCGGAAGCAAAAAAAAAAACTACCTCTAGAAAAAGATTGGAGGAGGAGGGAAACAGACATGCAAGATATCCAACAGGTTTCACTCCGGCATTCATGGCTCATTGGTTTGCAGAGACATTTGAGATCACTAGAAAGAATCACGGTTGTTTTTTTTCACACCAATAACCTTACTTTGTTCATTAACGGTATTTCGAATTCCCAATATTCCGAGCAGAGTGATTGCAGAAAAAAAGGGAGGCACTATTGAAAGCAGAGGACAGACGGCAGACGGACGGAAGACTCCGGAAGACTCCGGGCAGAAGTGGAAGGCCAGAAGGGCTGAGAGAAAGGAGAAGGCTGGAAAGCTAGAAAAACTGGAGCAGAGGAGGTCAAAATCTCAAGAAAAACTGGAGCAGAGGAGGTCAAAATCTCAAGAAAAACTGGAGAAGAGGAGGTCAAAATCTCAAGAAAAACTGCAGAAATGAAAGGATTCAGGAGTTCCCCGACAGCATTATTTCCAAAAGACTAAAACGGTCTGTAAGAAGATGAGGCTTTCATGCTTGGACCCCTACAAACTCTCACAGACACAAATGCAGCTACAAGAGCATCAATATCGATTTAATATGAATATTTACAGATTTAATACAGTAATAATCCTTCATTAACTCTTCTTACCAACAAACTGGTAGAAAGAAATCCCATACAAAATGATATGGTCTTGTTCATTTATGACAATATGGTCTAAAAGCACAATCTGGAATCCGTCATCTAGACAATTACACAAACCTTCCCTTTGATAAATGGCAGATCAGAGCCTTTCAAGTCTTGAAATAAAAAAACCTAGCACAATACATTGTATTGTAGCACATTACAATATGGTTGGTATGGTATGGTACCTATTGGTGGAAGTCGGAAATGTCCAAAATCCCCACAAATACATGTCAATTCCAATTATACAGAGCTTTTTAAACCCCAAAAGACAACATCTTAGTTCATAGAATGATTTCATCACAAAACAACCATCTGCAATCAAAACAAACAACAAGGCATTCTGTTTCATTATGGTATAAAAAGCCACATCTTTCATAATCCACTCTCAGTGTATTGGTCCCAGTAAAGCACTCCATGAAGGGCCACTGTATCTCTAGGGCAACTAAAGATAAAGAGTGGTGTAGAGCAGGGCAAAACCATTAGTAAAGTGCAAGAACATTATTCACATCGCTTAAATCCTCATCATTATTCATATGAATGTTTGCCATACTCACTGTTATAATGACAACAAGGCAGTGGCCCAGTAATGTGTGTTTGCCATACTCACTGTTATGCAGTGGCCCTGTAATGTGTGTTTGCCATACTCACTGTTATAATTACAACAAGGCAGTGGCCCTGTAATGTGTGTTTGCCATACTCACTGTTATGATTAGAACAAGGCAGTGGCCCTGTAATGTGTGTTTGCCATAATCACTGTTAGGCAGTGGCCCAGTAATGTGTGTTTGCCATAATCACTGTTAGGCAGTGGCCCAGTAATGTGTGTTTGCCATACTCACTGTTATGATTAGAACAAGGCAGTGGCCCAGTAATGTGTGTTTGCCATAATCACTGTTATGATTACAACAAGGCAGTGGCCCAGTAATGTGTGTTTGCCATAATCACTGTTAGGCAGTGGCCCAGTAATGTGTGTTTGCCATAATCACTGTTAGGCAGTGGCCCAGTAATGTGTGTTTGCCATAATCACTGTTAGGCAGTGGCCCAGTAATGTGTGTTTGCCATACTCACTGTTAGGCAGTGGCCCTGTAATGTGTGTTTGCCATAAACACTGTTAGGCAGTGGCCCTGTAATGTGTGTTTGCCATACTCACTGTTAGGCAGTGGCCCAGTAATGTGTGTTTGCCATAAACACTGTTAGGCAGTGGCCC
Source organism: Clupea harengus (assembly GCF_900700415.2). Taxonomy (NCBI): domain Eukaryota; kingdom Metazoa; phylum Chordata; class Actinopteri; order Clupeiformes; family Clupeidae; genus Clupea; species Clupea harengus. The sequence goes on from NC_045154.1 coordinate 1,098,786, forward strand.
TGTAATGTGTGTTTGCCATAAACACTGTTAGGCAGTGGCCCTGTAATGTGTGTTTGCCATACTCACTGTTATGTATGAAACAGCAGTATTTTGTTCCAGTGATCCATACTGCGTTTTGGCCAACTCCATTTGGGGCTGGAAAATGCAATATTGTTTTTTGTTTTTTTTTTATCACAAAACACACAAATGACATCTAGAGTTGACTTTGAAGAACTTTACAGTCCCATCACCACAAAAATCCAAACCCTTTCATCCCCGAAAAATCACAGATGTTGTGCTTTGGATAGAAGACACTTGTGAAGTATTCCCAATATTCATCCCAAACAAACCGACAAAACATGCACCTAAAGTTCTGCCACCCAACTGCATTCCACAGACCAGCTGTTTTATTTCTCCATTCTTTCCTTTCTTTGGAGGACAGGATCACAATACGACCAAGCTGGTTTAGCGCTGAAAACCACCATACATTAAAGAGATAGGGTCTGTATATGTATCTTCTTCTCTTTCCGGTTTCTTCCCAGAATTGAAAGTTTTCATACTGATCACCAGCTAAGACCGTAGCAGCCATAGCCATGGGCAGTATAGTGAATCACCTGCTCAGTTTTTACAATTATGAGAGTAAAAGTGCTGATTCTCTAAAATGCATATAGAGCAAGGGTCACCAAAATGACTGAAGCTATGTTAAAAAAAAAAAAACTCTGAATCTCTGGAATGCATGTAGAGCAATCGTCATCGTCATGACTGCAGTCCCCCATAGTCACCCACTCCTACTGGTCCAAGGCTCCACCACCACTCACTCACTCCAGACTGTCAGAAAGAGAGAGAGAGAGGAGAGGAGAGGAGAGGAGAGGAGAGGAGAGGAGAGTGACAGCCAGCCAGCCTTCACACCTCCTCTTAGGGGAACTCTTCATCAGAAGCCTCATTCCCAGAGTCAAAGTTGCCGCCGTTTACCCTGATGTAGTGTCTATGCGAGGCACCGGGGCTCCCACAGGTGCACAGCCGCTCCGCAAACAGAGCCTCGATGTCCTCCAGCCGCTGGCCCTTGGTCTCGGGCAGGCAGCTGAAGATGAAGAGGAAGCCCAGCAGTGACAGCCCGGAGTAGAGGAAGAACGCACCTGAAAACAGCAGACACAGAATCCTTCAGCACTCACGACCAAGACATTACATTTACATTTAGTCATTTAGCAGACGCTTTTATCCAAAGCGACTTACATATGTGCGACTTACAATGTATACACATTTTACATTTACACTGATGGCACACTGCACATCAGGAGCAATTAGGGGGTTCAGTGTCTTGCTCAAGGACGCTTCGACAGGGAATCGAACTAGCAACCTTCTGATTACTAAACGACTTCTCTACCTATTGTACCACTGTCGCCCCCAGACATAACAGCAGAGGGCTACTTCTGCGAAACAACAGATACAACAAGGTACAACATTCTTTTTTTGAAATTCGATAGTATGCAATTAAACGGACTAAATAGATATGACTCTATAAGTGACTGGGATCATCCTGAATGGATTCATAGAATAGATAGGCAATCCTACCATAGTAGGTGAGGTACTCTGCCACGTGCAGGAAGGTCAGAGACACTAGGAGGTTGCAGGTCCAGTTGACACCGGCTGAGCAAGCATTTCCTGTACTCCTTGCCCACAGGGGATAGATCTCAGAGTTGATGGTCCAGGGCATCGGCCCCATGCCTAGGAGGGATCCACCACCACAGACAGACATTCATTTCGTCAATTTACATTTTACATTTAGCCGACGCTTTTATCCAAAGCGACTTACAAGGATGTGTACACATTTTACATCTACACTGATGGCACACTGCACATCAGGAGCAATTAGGGGTTCAGTGTCTTGCTCAAGGACGCGTCGACAGTGGGAATCGAACTAGCAACCTTCTGATTACGAAACGACTTCTCTACCTCCTGAACCACTGTCGCACCGTCAATGCAGATTGAGAACAACGGCACAGATTGAGAACAACAAACATGGCGCCTCCTATATATTGTGGGAGATCTTACCAGGGGCAAAGGAGGCCAAGTACAGAAGAAGTCCCAGCAGGACAATCCAAGAGTAGCGAGTGGGGCAATAATTATAAGCCCAGAACGTTCCAGAAGTTTCCTGAGAGCCATTGTTACATCTACAAATAAAACAATACAAAAAATAAATAAAAATCAAGCAAAACATCTATGGGTTCATGTAGACAACATGCTCCGACAAGGAGAGAGGGGGTCGTTCATGAGCAGATCAAACAGGCCTCTCCCAGTGACCCACCTGCCCCAAGCGGCCTCTGCGGTGCTCACTGGATTGACAGAGACACAAGACGTGTCAAACGAAGACGTGCCATTCTCACGGTAGCAGAAACCACACTCTGGATCAAGCATGCAGGGCTCACAGAATCTAGAAACAAACAGTTCAGGTTATTACCGTGTTGCCTATTTCACATTTCAAATGACACATTTAAAAAAAAAAAAAAAAACATACAATGGAATAGTTACAGTCTTCTAAATAAAATGTGAAGTTTTAACAAAAAAAAAAGGTGTTCTGTCCTAAGTGTGTAGCTGACTAGTGTGAGAGGCGAGTATGAGAAGTGGGATCGATCCCAGGCATTCCCACCTGTATTGCGTGCAGGAGGAGTTAAGAACCTGGCCGATGGGATGGGAACTGACCGGGGGTGAACTCTGGGCGGACAGTAGAAACCCAACAGCCAGCACAGCCAAACTGATGGCGGTACCTGATACACACACACATAAACCAAGAAAACTCCATATTTCACAACAGACGAATTTATATGAATAGAAAATCTTACCAACGGGGTAACCTGGGCTTACATTTACATTTACATTTAGTCATTTAGCAGATGCTTTTATCCAAAGCGACTTACATATGTGAGACTTACAAGGATGTATACACATTTTACATTTACACTGATGGCACACTGCACATCAGGAGCAATTAGGGGGTTCAGTGTCTTGCTCAAGGACGCTTCAACAGGGAATCGACTTCTCTACCTCCTGTACCACTGTCGCTTACCAACAATACTGCCCAGAGTCAACCTCCTGCGCCCCACCCTTTCCACAAGCCACACCCCCAACAGGGTAAAGACAAAGTTGGTGCCAGCAGTGCCTGCCGCGAGCCAGATGGCCATTTTATCATCACGCACACCGGCCATCTGCAGTATGGTGGCACTGTAATACCTGAGAAGAGATTAGAGACTGTGTTACTTTACTTGGGGCTCCCAGTGAGATATTACAAACCAGTAAAGTACTTACAAACCAGCAGCTACATAATCCCTTTCTTTACATATTAAAGGGGTTCTGCATAATAATTTGACCCAGGGTGGTAGTATACATGGAGAAACTCTTTGCCATTTAAAGACGTGGACAGTAGAATTTCATTTGTGTGAGAGAGGCGTGAGAAATAGAAACCAGGCAAATGGGGTAAAGTGTTGTAGCTTGCATCGTATGAATATGAATGAATGTTGGTGGTGGTCGGAGGGGCCGTTGGCGCTGATTGGCAGCCGCGCTTCTGTCAGTCTGCCCCAGGGCAGCTGTGGCTACTGAGGTAGCTTACCACCACCGGTATGACTGTGTATGAATGACTGCTGGACTCTGGACTCTGTAAAGCGACTTTGGGTATATAGAGAAGCGCTATATAAGATTGAATTGATTGATTGATTGATTGAAAGTGTGGGGCTGGAGATTGTGGGGCTGATATGATATATATCTGAGGGCAAACCCAAGTCAGACAGTGTATCATTGTGACTTCTATGAGACCAGATGGTGTATTCGGAGCGCTAAACACATTGTTTAGCCTACTATTGAGTTGACGATTCCCTTTGAAGATGCAACTGAGGGAGCTTTTTAAAAGGCTTTGGAAAGAGGCTACAGTATGTGGAACTTGTATCAGAAGGAGGGGGAATAAGGGTTGGCAAGCACACACGAGCCGTGGAGACAGGTGTTAGAGGCTTTGTAGCTCAATCAACCCCATTGCTTCTGTTGGATTTTGGGTTTTCAAGGACGGTCACTTAAAAGAGCTTTAAAAGGAGTTGTCTGAGGCTGCGGAAAGAACCAGCCAGTTATAATAATGGCTGAGGCTATCACAGATTACTTGGGCTCATTGGAAATAACCTGTATTCCCTGAAGAAGCCTGTTGTCACAAGGGGTTCTACGAGTTGGCATGCTGGCATACTGCTTTGACATACTGTACTTCTCAAGACATCCTGGATTCGGGTAAGGATGGTGTGGTGTTAGTTTAGTGCACCCCGGTATGTTGACATAGTCTAGGATGTTGGGGATGATGATTAATGATGACATTGAGAGGTGTGGCCACAGTGGGAAGTCCCCCAACCAATAACACCAATAAGGAATTGAACAGCTTCACCTGTGTGGAACTGAAAAGGGTAAGAAGCTTTGATCTCCAGTTTAACAACACTATGATAATGTATACAGTACCAGTCAAAAGTTTGGACACACCTTCTCATTTTTTGAGAAGTTTTTTTCTTTACTTTTATTATTTTCTACATCTACACGGTAGATAACACTTTTTTTGTTTAGTACATCATTCCATATGTGTTCTTTCGTAGTTTAAATGTCTTCAGTATTAATCTGCAATGTAGAAAATAATAAAAGTAAAGAAAACACTTCTCAAAAAAATGTAAGGTGTGTCCAAACTTTTGACTGGTACTGTACGTACATTCACACACAATATGAAAGGTTAAAACAGAAAGATCAGTCCTGATGACTAGAAGAAGGAGATCTTGGAATACTTACATAACGGTGTTGATTCCAGACAGCTGCTGGAACATCTGAAGGCCACAGCCAACAATCAGGGCCCGTCGCACTGGGGGGTTGCTCAGGATCCGGCAGAGCACTGGTCCACCTGCAGGGGAATAGTCAATATCATTCACCTACAAACTGGAAATCAAGTTCCTACCCTGGATAGAGGCTGGGACTGCATTGGTACCTACAGGTAATGGGATCTGTTTGACAGAGATCCAGTTCTTGTTCCATGAATGCAACATTAAACAAGGCAAACAAAATCAGTATCATGTCATATCAGTGACATCAGTGACACAAGTTGTGAAGAGAATGAAATGCTTCACGCTTGATGATATATATCTGAATGGTAATGGCTGTGTGACAATGTGATCGTCACTACACATGAGTATGTGCTCTGACTGCCATGCCATTGAGCCGGGCTCTTTGGCATTGTGGTCAGAGTGCATGTTTGGCACCCCGTAGACCTGGGTTTGAGTCCGGGTGGGGTGACTATGCTCTCCCTTCGCTACAGGCTGATACTTGATGATATATATGAATGGTAATGGCTGATACTTGCTCCTGTGTCTTCCATGTATGCCGATACTTTGTTTGAGATATTTTTTTTTTAAATGTCGACAAATTAGAGGGCTCTGACATGTAAGTTAAGCAAAAACTTAAAAAGGGCTGAAACAAACGGTGTAAAATGCACAGTAAAATAGGCTAACACTGTTTACCCACATCATCATCCGTATAAGTCCAGAAAACTTTTTCCTGTTTTTGACATTTAAAAAAAGCTTCAAGCTTATAGCCTCTATTAGCTGCATCTGTAGTATAAACATTTAGGTGGGTGAATCGTTTACCAAAGATCTTAATATTACTTTCTTCAATTCTTCATGAGCAGTAAATTCATTGTTTCATAGATATATGTATGTATTTGTTTGTTCACCTCCTCCAGAGCCCTCCTGTTCAATGCTGGTCTTAATGGCGTCATATTCCTCGTCCACATGCGCTGTGCCGCGGATCTTGCTGAGCACCTGCCATGCCTTCTGGGTCAGTCCTTTCTGGAGGAGCCAGCGCGGACTCTCAGGGAGGAAGAGGAAGCCTAGGAATTGCAGCACAGCAGGTACCACTGACAGACCCAACATGTACCTAAGACCAGCACGATGGCACAGATCACAGCAAGACCACTGCAGCACACTACATACTCTTTCAAGAAAGAGGATTATCTCAAGTTTCTGTCTAGAAAATGAATTAAAGATGGACCCTTCATTACTATTATCAGAGCAGACTAACTAGTGTGGAGTAACAGCAGTTTGATTCAGGGAAGTATGAATTGCCCAAATGTGGACTATGTTCAAATAGCAAAAAAAAGTAATCATACACAATCATCTTTCAGACTTTCTCTTGCGGGTCTAATTTTTCATTTTTTTTTTTCATACTATGACCAATCTGATACTGATCCCACCATCTCACATCCTTGTGTATAGTCAGTACCATCCTGTAAGAAATAAAAGGTTACGTGTGGGACATACCTCCAGCCGTCATGGTGCAGGTAGCTGAACGCTCCATCGACGATACTGGCAATAAACTGGCCACCAGTGATGAACAGGGTGTTGAGGGTAACTAGTTGTCCCCTGAGATGTGGTGGAGAGACTTCAGCAATATAAACAGGCACTGTCATAGAGGCGATACCTTTGAAAAGAGAGGGAGATCTTTAGCCTCATATAGATCCTGTGTACATAATATGTGCAGGAGTGATGCATGTTACTCAGGGAAGTTGTGCTTTGGTAACTGCATCTGGAACACACAGATCAACAGGGTCTACGTAATTATCATTCTATACATTTGATTCATTTTCTTTGTATGATATTACTGAAAAATATGATATCGTTATATTAGGCCTAAATCAGCCTGATGCATTATTTGTGTGACATTTTGAACAACTCAGCAGAAATAAGCCTACCTATACCGAGTCCAATTGTCAGCCTCCCAAGAAGTAGAACCTCTTTGTCCGGACATACACTTAACAGGATGCCACCTATAGTGAAAATAAAGCTTGCAAGCAAGATACAGACTCGTCGCCCGTACAGTCCATTTAGGTACCCGCCAGCCAGAGCAGACAGGGCCGCTGCACCCACTGTACTGGAGACCAGTAACTCCTGCCATAGCGTACTCAAGTTCATCTCTCTCTTGAGCAAGAGCATGGCCCCAGACACCACTCCGGTGTCATATCCGAACAGAAATCCACCAAGTGCGGAGAAGAATGCCAAGACGTAGACAAATGAATGAGTAGCATCCTTGGAGCCCTTGACAGTAACGGCAGAATCGGCAGAATCTGGGCCATTAACGCCTACATCAGCTGAAGCCCTGATAAGGCTTCGCTCGTCCTCTGTTTTCCCCTTTGTATCCATGGACTTGATCACCTAGTTTACAAAACATAGGAAGAACCCGTCAATCGGACAGCCTGTTTCTGGTGCAGACAACCAAGCACAGATAGGCCCACCTTTCAAAACGAATGAAAATACATGTAATCAAGGTTCAATCCCGGCATGCTGTAAAACACGCAATACAACGACTGGCATTTAATACAGATCTGGCTTTGGCTGTGGCTGTGGCTGATAAATGTGTGTCGTCTATTCCTGCTCTACAGCGAGACCAGAACTGTTTGTTTTCTTACGTCGTGAGGGGCGTGTCTACGTTACGGAAGTTAACAGTTAAAGAAGCAAACCAACGACTTTAAATAACATTTATTATTAGTTATTATTATCATAACAAACTAATAAACTGCACACATCTCATATGTTTTTTTCTTTCATTTTTAAATGATTCACCAGCCAGTTTTTTTTTGTTGTCATATCTCCATCATCCGCATACATTTTTAGCTGATCTGCAGGACATTAACCTATTTTAACTAATCACATTTTAACTAGGCTATAGGCAACGCATAGCATATAATTCGCTAACGGACGCTTAATAGGCTAGGCGTTCAATATTTTCGTGTAGGCTATAGATTGATTGTTTGGTTCGGGCTACAAGTAGGCTAGGATTTGACAACAGCGGACGATTGTCTGTAAAGGACAGTACTAAATCACAACCAATTTTGATTGGATTATGCACACCACAACAGAACCAAACCCTATCTTTCTGAAAGCAGACAATGTTGTTTCAAGACAATCTTACCTCCCGACGTTCCTAAACAGGAAGTTCCGAAGTTACAGGAGTCATATGATTCATCTGGCGATAGACTTGGGCACGCCTGTGGTCCACCAGAGAGCTGTGATTTTCAAACCGAAACCCCCCCAAAGCTCAGGGTAAAGACGCCAAACAGGAACTATGGCTTCATAAACTACAAAAAGGTTTAACCATAACTCTATGCTGTGTGTACATGTGGAGGGTAGCTGCGATAAAAAAGACGGTCATGTAGCGTTTTTATAAAAGTACTGTGGAATGTTCTCAACATCTGTCTGTACATTCTGTAACAATTTGGCATTGCTACAACAGTTTGGCATTGCTGCAACGTTGTTGCAAAGCCACGTAATTTTTATCTCAACGCAAGGATTTGTAGATGTATTCAAAGGCAAGATAGTACGAGTTCGACGAAGATGAACATGGTGGCTACGGAGGAGTTGGAGGAGCGACTCAAAAAGTTACTCGTGCGGCTAAGCAATCTACAGGAGGGAAAACAATTAGGTACGATGGTTCAGATCATGGAGGATCTACTCTCTCTGGCGAACACGGATGGTTGTGGTAAGACTTGGTTTTGTTTATTCATAAACTCAATTGTCAGAGGATTTGTGCTTTTCTTCTCCAAATGTAGCATTAGTTATTATTTCAGTCTACCGTTGAACTTATGCAAGAAGCATCGTGTAACCTTTGGGTTACAAGAGGCTAGGAGAAATATTCTATTTTTGGCAATGCTTTACATTTTTGAAATAGTTGAGCTATATGATCTATTTTTATATGATGAATTAATTTGTTTTCAGCAGCTGAACTCTTTGAAGACAAAGAGGCACACATGCCACTGCTGATTGCGCTGTCATCTTACACCAGCAGTAAGGGAGTACAGCAGGTAATCAGATCGGTCATCTTGCACTTTAAGCAGTTCTCTGTTAGAAACTGCGATGATCCATTCTTTGAGAGACTTGTCTTCTGGTTGTCTGGGTTACAGGTAGGCTGGTCACTGCTGTGCAGACTGGTAGAAATATGTCCCAAAACCTTGGAGAAGTTGGCCAGCCCTTTGGTTTCATTAAAAGAGTGGGATGTTTTGGGAGTTCACCAGTAAGTATGTGTACAGTGTATGTATGTGCGTGAGTGAGAGTGTGCAATGTTAGTTGGTTAGAGTGAGTAATTGCATAATGCATGCATCCATTATGTAAGCATCCATTTAATATTTAAATAGCTAAATGTAGCTATTTCGAAAATATTTGAAAAATGTGTGTGTGTGTGTGTGTGTGTGTGTGTGTGTGTGTGTGTGTGTGTGTGTGTGTGTGTGTGTGTGTCCGCGCGGACAGGCAGATCCTTAAGGTGCTAGCAATGCATATGACAGAGTGTGGGGTCGTTACGGTAACTTTGCAGGCCCTTGCACATCTCCTCAGATCACGTAAGCATCTTGTGGCCTTGAGACATCACTATAACTGTGCTGATAACTAACCAATCCAGAACAATTCACAGCACACTGTCTTCATATGTGAAATATATTAAATGTATTGTGTTGGATGTATCATATTTAGCCTATCAAAATATTGAATTATTGTGACCCTTTTTTTTTTATCTAAGCAACTGTTGGTGCAGTATTTGTAATGCCTTGTAAAAAGTTGCTTTTGCTGAAGTTATTTGCAAAACCACACGCTTCTACATTGTTGAGTGACATTGCAAAGATGGCTTGAAGCCTAGAGACATTCCATAGTAGTCCTTATGTAGGTCAGATTTTGGTCTAACCTAGAACATAATTAATCAACTTAAATCATTAGATGGACTAAACTCACAGGGTACACATACAGTTCCAGTATTACGTCAAGGAGAAGCACACACAGTGCAGCTATTCACTACAACATCCGAGCTCTAGACTGACCCTTAAGTGAAATACCACCCATACAATGAAAGAGTTTGAAGACCACCAACACTAGGCCACTGCATACTTCACCATTCTATTCCCCCTATGGCTGCATGGTAAACACATTCTAGCCTTTACCAGGATGGTAAAAACATGCTAGTGACGATTCTCTGTTTTGCCAGCTGACATAATGCTGCAGATTCTGGAGGAGGATGTGGATGTGTTTGACCTGATCGTGGAAGGAATGAAGTCTTTCCCAGGCAGTGAAGAGGTGCAATCGCAGGGCTGTCTGGCATTGCAAGTGCTTCTGGAGAGAGGTTTGTTTTGGCAGGCGTGCCCCTTACTAAAAATGTTACATTTACATTTAGTCATTTAGCAGACGCTTTTATCCAAAGCGACTTACAAGGATGTATACACATTTTACATCTACACTGATGGCACACTGCACATCAGGAGCAATTAGGGATTCAGTGTCTTGCTCAAGGACGCTTCGACAGGGAATCGAACTAGCAACCTTCTGATTACTATACGACTTCTCTACCTCCTGTACCACTGTCGCCCCTTTCAGCTTGTCCCAGCTTCAGACCGCTTCACTCTGTATTATCTCCACTTTATGCATAAATAATGTATTTGAAAAAAATCCAGTCAAAATATGCTTTGCATATATTAGTGATGTTCTGATTTCTCTCATATTCCCATTATGTAGTAAAGGATAGTGACCGGGAACTTCAGAGTTAAAATCCTACAATGTGCATTATAATGACACACACTTACCTGGCTGTGACTGAAGACACTTACCTGGCTGTGACTGAAGTGTGCAGTATAAGAGACACACTTACCTGGCTGTGACTGAAGACACTTACCTGGCTGTGACTGAAGTGTGCAGTATAAGAGACACACTTACCTGGCTGTGACTGAAGTGACGTGCATTATAAGAGACACACTTACCTGGCTGTGACTGACGACACTTACCTGGCTGTGACTGAAGTGACGTGTTCATTATAAGAGACACACTTACCTGGCTGTGTGACGTGTTCATTATAAGAGACACACTTACCTGGCTGTGACTGAAGTGATGTGCATTATAAGAGACACTTACCTGGCTGTGACTGAAGTGTTTGTGGAATGACTTCCTATTTTCCATCACATGCATAGTATCAGATGAGCACCTGGTGGACTTTGTGGACAGGCAGGATCACAGTGTGGTCTTGAGAGCGGCTCAGACGTTCCCGGACAACGAGGACCTGCTCCTGAACGCTTTAAGAGTGCTGCTGCCACTGGCTGGCCCATGTGAGTTAGTTACAAAAGCCCGTAGCACTGTTGTTGTCTACATCCATCTCCCTGTCCCTCCTGTTCTCATCCCCATCCCACCTCTTCTGTCTGTGTGTGTGTGTGTGTGTGTGTGTGTGTGTGTGTGTGTGCGTGTGTGTGTGTCTGCTGCAGCCAGCAATGTGGAGATCCTCATGTCCAAAAAGGAGAGATGCTACTCCCTCATCAGTCACACCATGCTCTCATTTCCATGCTCAGAAGCCTTGCAGGAGGTCGGATGCTGCCTGCTTCAGAAGTTCACCTCAGGTGGGCTCTCCCTCTACTGACATGACAGGTCACTAGGGCTCTTCGACGGGTCCTTACCTGCAGAAAGGTCACACACGTGTGTGTGGGACTTTGAATTTACATTTACATTTACATTTAGTCATTTAGCAGACGCTTTTGTCCAACGCGACGTACAAGGGAGAGAACAGTCAAGCTAAGAGCAATAAAAAAAAACATGGTGTAACAATAAATACTACAATCTGAAGTCTAGTTTCACTTAACAGCTGTCAGGTTGGTTTGGTAAGAGTTTGGTAAATGAAGTTGGGGTGATTCCAATTGCTGTGTTGTGAATTCACAGAGAGTTACTACAACATACTGGTGCTGAATGGAGTCCACGGAGTCGCAGTGAAAGCGTGCCTCGCTTACCCAGAAAATGCCACCTTACAAGCATCAGCCCTAACCTGTCTGGCTTCCCTTAGTGAGTGCCCCTCCAGAAACACACAGACATGACACTCGCCGCTCACCCACACACACACATGCAGACATACAAACATACACACAAACATTTCAAATTAACACTCAAAATAGCATTAGCAGTTTCGTAGACATCAGTATGTAATCTGCAATAATGTGTAAACTCATGCAAATCCTAGTTCAGTTGCAGTACATCTGTTGGCCACTAAATAAATCAATAAATCCCATTCTGATTCTGATTCTGATTCTGCTTTCTCCAGCTAAAACTATTGTGCTGAACAAAGCGCTGGAGAATGAGAGGAGTGAGGATGAGGAGGAGCCCGCGGGGGAGAGGAGTCAGGTGAAGGGGGTAGAAGAAGGAGGCCTGTGCTGGATGGAGGCGAGCTGCACAGCTCTGGAGCTTCACACGGCTGACGCTGCTGTACAGGTCAGCTACAGTGTTGGCTCACTCTTTCTCCTGCTTCTGCTCTCAGATACAAGCTCCCGCTGGAACCCGTTAGGAATCATGTAGTCTTGTGTCGCCAGATGGATATTAATGTTAACATATACAGTATATTAATGATATTAATGTTAACATATACAGTATGTCTGCAGCCAGATGGATATTAATGTTAACATATACAGTATGTCTGCAGCCAGATGGATATTAATGTTAACATATACAGTATATTAATGATATTAATGTCAACATATACAGTATATTAATGTTATTAATGTCAACCTATACAGTATATTAATGATATTAATGTTAACATATACAGTATGTCTGCAGCCAGATGGATATTAATGTTAACATATACAGTATGTCTGCAGACAGATGGATATTAATGTTAACATATACAGTATATTAATGATATTAATGTCAACATATACAGTATATTAATGTTATTAATGTCAACCTATACAGTATATTAATGATATTAATGTTAACATATACAGTATGTCTGCAGCCAGATGGATATTAATGTTAACATATACAGTATGTCTGCAGCCAGATGGATATTAATGTTAACATATACAGTATATTAATGATATTAATGTTAACATATACAGTATATTAATGATATTAATGTTAACATATACAGTTTATTAATGATATTAATGTCAACATATACAGTATATTAATGATATTAATGTCAACATATACAGTATGTCTGCAGCCAGATGGATATTAATGTCAACATATACAGTATGTCTCCAGACAACTGTGGCCAAATGTAGACTGAATGTGGGTGTGAACAATTAGAGCACTTTGGCATTTGAAATTCCTGAACCATTCCAAATGTCTCTTGAAGGCACGCAACTGACAAGTGTTCAGCTAAATGTGCAGGGACATGCGGATGTTATTGACAAGTGTTCAGCTAAATGTGCAGGGACATGCGGATGTTATTGACAAGTGTTCAGCTAAATGTGCAGGGACATGAGGATGTTATTGGTAGGTCAGAGAAAACGCCTGTAGGCATGGCCTGGTGGAATTTTTTTGCGATTTTCATCCACAACAACTTTTGTGACATGGTGCTGAAATCACGTCTGTCACCGTAAGAGGAAGCATTTTGATTTGATGCTCAAAACAATGACATTGCAGTTTTTAATGGTTATTCACATCTGCTGTAAAACTGATAGCCAAAGTGGCTCATCTGAGATCAGTGAGTGCCAGTTGTTGTGCTTGTCAGTTCTAACTTGCTTTAGAAGTGTTCATATCTAATTTACAGTAGCATACAGAAAAATCTCTTTTTAATCTTCTTTTTAGTTCAAAACAAAATGTATTCTTAATTACACATGATCTGTACATTAAACAAAGACTTTGAAGGAAGACTCAATTGCAGTAGAGATGCGTAAGAGAGAAAGGATTCATTTCCAGCAAACTATCTGTGTTTCTGAGGCTAACAAGCTAACTATCTGTGTTTGAGGCTCAGGCTAACTATCTGTGTTTGAGGCTAACAGGCTAACTATCTGTGTTTCTGAGGCTAACAGGCTAACTATCTGTGTTTCTGAGGCTAACAGGCTAACTATCTGTGATTCTGAGGCTAACAGGCTAACTATCTGTGTTTCTGAGGCTAACAGACTAACTATCTGTGTTTCTGAGGCTAACAGGCTAACTATCTGTGTTTCTGATGCTAACAGGCTAACTATCTGTGTTTCTGAGGCTAACAGGCTAACTATCTGTGATTCTGAAGCTAACAGGCTAACTATCTGTGTTTCTGAAGCTAACTGGCTAACTATCTGTGTTTCTGAAGCTAACAGGCTAACTATCTGTGTTTCTGAGGCTAACAGGCTAACTATCTGTGTTTCTGAGGCTAACAGGCTAACTATCTGTGTTTCTGAGGCTAACTATCTGTGTTTCTGAAGCTAACAGGCTAACTATCTGTGATTCTGAAGCTAACAGGCTAACTATCTGTGTTTCTGAGGCTAACAGGCTAACTATCTGTGATTCTGAAGCTAACAGGCTAACTATCTGTGTTTCTGAGGCTAAGGCTAACTATCAGTGTTTCTGAAGCTAACAGGCTAACTATCTGTGTTTCTGAAGCTAACAGGCTAACTATCAGTGTTTCTGAGGCTAACATGCTAACTATCTGTGTTTCTGAGGCTAACAGGCTAACTATCTGTGTTTCTGAAGCTAACTGGCTAACTATCTGTGTTTCTGAAGCTAACAGGCTAACTATCTGTGTTTGAGGCTCAGGCTAACTATCTGTGTTTGAGGCTAACAGGCTAACTATCAGTGTTTCTGAGGGTAACATGCTAACTATCTGTGTTTCTGAGGCTAACATGCTAACTATCTGTGTTTCTGAGGCTAACAGGCTAACTATCTGTGATTCTGAAGCTAACAGGCTAACTATCTGTGATTCTGAAGCTAACAGGCTAACTATCTGTGATTCTGAAGCTAACAGGCTAACTATCTGTGTTTGAGGCTCAGGCTAACTATCTGTGATTCTGAAGCTAACAGGCTAACTATCTGTGTTTGAGGCTCAGGCTAACTATCTGTGTTTGAGGCTAACAGGCTAACAGGCTAACTATCAGTGTTTCTGAGGGTAACATGTTAACTATCTGTGTTTCTGAGGCTAACATGCTAACTATCTGTGTTTCTGAGGCTAACAGGCTAACTATCTGTGATTCTGAAGCTAACAGGCTAACTATCTGTGATTCTGAAGCTAACAGGCTAACTATCTGTGATTCTGAAGCTAACAGGCTAACTATCTGTGATTCTGAAGCTAACAGGCTAACTATCTGTGTTTGAGGCTCAGGCTAACTATCTGTGATTCTGAAGCTAACAGGCTAACTATCTGTGTTTGAGGCTCAGGCTAACTATCTGTGTTTCTGAAGCTAACAGGCTAACTATCTGTGTTTGAGGCTCAGGCTAACTATCTGTGTTTGAGGCTCAGGCTAACTATCTGTGTTTGAGGCTCAGGCTAACTATCTGTGTTTGAGGCTCAGGCTAACTATCTGTGTTTCTGAGGCTAACAGGCTAACTATCTGTGTTTCTGAGGCTAACAGGCTAACTATCTGTGTTTCTGATTCTCTAGGAGGCTGCCTGCTTGGCACTGAACAACCTGTTGTTGCATGGTGGTGGACAGTGGAACCATGTATGTGAGGAGCAGGAGGGAAGGTACACTTGCTGAACAGAGTTAACACACACATAAACACACACATAAACACACACACATAAACACACACACACACACACACACACACACACACACACATAAACACACACATAAAAACACACACACACACACACACACACACACAAACACACCTGTACCCTTCACCTATGTGTGTATTTGTGTCAGGAGTCCACTCCACAGGAAGATCATGGCTGCGATGCTCCTCCATTCTACTTATGTTGGAGTGTTCCAGGCTGCTGCTGCCGCCCTCTGCACCCTCGTCCAGTGGAATGGTGAGTTGGCCTGAGACTGAGTGTTAACACACACATAAACACACACATAAACACACACATAAACACACACACACACACACCTGGCCTGAGACTGAGTGTTGGACTGGCAGGACTCCAGAGGAGCTGCCCGGGAACAGGTGGATCCACTGGACATAAATGTCAGGCTGAGTTCTTTCACAAGCTAGTTTACTCAATCACACTACTACACTATAAACTATACACTTGCGATACTTTTGCGTTACATCAAGAACACAAAAGTGTTATGACAATGCAAAAGTTTTGCGAAGGTAACAAAAACATAATTTGAGGTCAATGCAAAACTATTGCTCATGAGCCTTAAGGGGCTCCGTAGAAATGAAGGGAAGAGTTTCTCCTAATGTATGTATTGTTCAGGTAAAACCAGAGGGCAGCTGCTGTCCCACGGCATCCACTTCAACACTGTGGAGATCATGAAGAGGCACATGAAGTCCTCTCGAGTCTCCAGCAGTGGCTGCAGGCTGCTTCACCAGTTGTTCCGGGGATGGTAAGGGAGTCCTCCTGAGCTGTATACCCATGTTCACACCACGACTATGGGGCGACAGTGGTACAGTGGTAAAGAAGTCGTTTAGTAATCAGAAGGTTGCTAGTTCGATTCCCTGTCGAAGCGTCCTTGAGCAAGACACTGAACCCCTAATTGCTCCTGATGTGCAGTGTGCCATCAGTGTAAATGTATAATGTAAAATGTGTATACATTGTAAGTCGCACATATGTAAGTCGCTTTGGATAAAAGCGTCTGCTAAATGACTAAATGTAAAATGTAAATGTAAGTCCTGAGCTGTATACCCATGTTCACACCACAACTATGCCCTTCAGTTTCCTAACAGCCAAATCCTTTTTCGCACCATTTGTGTAGCATGAACTCAAAAGTATTGTTCCTGAAAAAACACTTAAGATGTAGACACACTTGGTGCAACTACTGTGTGGAAAGATCTAGAAACCAGAGGTAACTGAAATGATTCTCACTTGTGTTCTGTACTAGGAGGGCAAGTTTAGACGAGACTTCCATGGCTATGGAACAGATCCTGAAGGCTATGGTGAACCATAACTTTCACCCACAAGTTCAGTTAGACGGTCTACAAGCCAGCCTCACCTTCCTCAGCCCGGGTATGAAATATACTTTTTTTTTATCAGTTTTGTTTGTCATTATACAAAATAATCAACCCAAACAAATGCCATACTGTAATGTGCTCAACTGTTCTGTGACGAAAGTACATGGTGTAATTCTATTCAGTGTTTCAAATGGCTGTATGTAGATATCATCATTAGAAATGTGTATTTAGATCTTGCCATTAGAAATGTGTATTTAGATCTTGCCATTAGAAATGTTTATTTAGATATTGTCATTAGAAATGTGTATTTACATCTTGTCATTAGAAATGTGTATTTCGATATTGTCAGTAGAAATGTGTATTGCCTACACAGGAGTCTAAAACTGAAGCTCTGTCTTACTGTGCTGTTGCTGTGCTCTGCTGAGCAGACAGGAGTTTGCAGGAGCATGGCATGTCTGTAGCGGATCCAGACACAGAGGATGTGTCCCTGAGGGTGCTGAAGAACCAGTGTGTGCTGGAGGGAGCGCACGCAGTCTACCTGGAGGCTCTCAACAGGGTAAGAGGCAAAGACCCACAGAAACTCCACAGAAACTCAATCAACAATTGAAGTTGGAGCATCTATCATCTTTAGTTGCAACCATGAAACAAAACACTAAAAAAGTACAACCAAAAAGAATAGACAAGAAGGATGAACTACTTTAAACTTAAAAGGTTGCTTTAAGGGTATGGCTCTGGTTGACTCATTTTTCTGACATTACTCTGTCCGGAAGTACACATTGACTTATTTCAGTCTGTTAACAGCTTGGTTTATTTTTCAACTGCTCGTGGCTTTTTGTTGTAATGACATCTTGGAATGGACAACTGTTGGTGGGTTAGATGTAGTAATGAGATGGTGATTTTTTTTTCTCCAGTTCATCAGCAACAAAGACATTCAGGAGTACGGCCTCCGGGTCCTCTTTGAGCTGGCCGACTGCTCTGGAGCGGTTGACCTCCTGTGCCAACAGGGAGCCATAGATACCGTACTGCATACACTACAGATGTTTCCAAGGAAACGTGGTGAGTCTGGGGACACCCTAGTTCAGACCCCGCCAAATCAAAATGCAATTATGGAGTGAGTCAACCTTATGATACTACGTTTCTAATAAGCCATATTCACTCAAGGGGAATACATTATATGGCATGTCACATCGACAGCATTTAGATGTTTCTCTTGCCTGCTGTAGAAGAGATTCATGGGTATGAGCGCTAACTTCAGGAGAAGTATGAATGAGAAGTATGAATGAGAAGTATGAATGAGAAGTATGAAGGAGAAGTATGAATGAGAAGTATGAATGAGAAGTATGAAGTATGAATGAGAAGTATGAAGTATGAAGGAGAAGTATGAAGTATGAAGGAGAAGTATGAAGAAGAAGTATGAAGGAGAAGTATGAATGAGAAGTATGAAGGAGAAGTATGAATGAAATACGTAATTTCCAGATTCTTTCCTTCTTTTCAGAAATCCACTATTGGGGGTTAAGCCTCCTGTTCTACCTCATCAGCAAAAAGAAGCTTTCTCGCACGATTGTCCCCGTCCTGGCCTCTGTGATCGTGCAGTCTGTGCGGCAGTACAGTGAAGATGTAGAGATGCGTATGAAAGTGGGTCAAACATCATCACTCCGTGAGAGTGAGCTTTGAAAATGAGTTACGTTTTTCTGTCGGTTTCTTTGACTGTGTTGAGTGTAAGGTGGATGGCCACTCTCTCTAGGGTTTTCTGTCGGTTTCTTTGACTGTGTCGAGTGTAAGGTTGATGGCCACTCTCTCTAGGGTTTTCTGTCGGTTTCTTTGACTGTGTTGAGTGTAAGGTTGATGGCCACTCTCTCTAGGGTTTTCTGTCGGTTTCTTTGACTGTGTCGAGTGTAAGGTTGATGGCCACTCTCTCTCTCTAGGGTTTCCAAGTAGCATGGAAGCTGATGGAAACCTGCTCCGCTGCAGCCGCTGCTCTCGAGAGTGAAAACTTCGCCAAGGAGATCTTTGAGCAGCTGAGGCAGCACTCCTCAGAACAACGCAACGATTCGGTAAGCATGCGCTGGAGATGGGACGAGTGTCAAGCATTTAGATTTACGTTTCATTCCCATTACTGAAACACTGTGGCCCTCTGTTTGATGATTTGATTTGATTTGATTTGATTTGATTTATCTGTCTCTGTCTTGTCAGCTGCACAAGTTGAGCTGCCAGTGCCTGTCCAAGATGGCGGCTGATGGGGAGATCCGGTACACTATGCTGGAGAAGGCCTGTGAGGCTGGGGATCTGCTTATGGCCGAGTGTCTCGTAAAGCTGGGAGCCGACATCAACAAGAAGACTAAAACAGAGTCCCTCATATACCAGGCAAGAGATATGGTGTGGTGTAGTGGTCAGTCTTTTGTGTGCTTGGGAGGAGATGACATGGTGCCTCATTATCACGCTGTGTGTGTGTGTGCGTGTGTGTCTCTGTGTCTCTGTGTGTGTGCGTGCGTGTGTGTGTGTGTGTGCGTGCGTGTGCGTGTGTGTGTGTGCGTGTACTTTCTGGCAGGTGTGTGAGAGGGGCGGGCCGCTGGCTCTTGTGGAGCTGCTGTTGAGTGCGGGCGTTCACGAGCAGCACCTGCGGGGAGCTCTGGGCGCGTGTGTGAGGCGTGGGAACGGCCCCGTGGTCATCCTGCTGCTGGGTCGCCTGGGCCTGGACCTCAACAACAGCGCCCTCTGCCTGGGGGGTTTCAGACTGGGCCGCCTGGAGGCAGCCTGGCTCAGCCCACTCCTGTCCGGGCGCAGAGTGCCTCCCAGTGGCCACAGGAGGAACTGTAAGTCTCTCCTTCATATCCCCCCCACTTGTTGTAGTCATGATATGGAAGGTGCTGATCCATCTATACTTGTTTTTTCACGTGTGTGTGTGTGTGTGTGTGTGTGTGTGTGTGTGTGTGTGTGTGTGTGTGTGTGTGTGTGTGTGTGTGTGTGTGTGTGTGTGTGTGTGTGTGTGTGTGTGTGCGTGTGTGTGTGTGTGTGTGCGCAGGTAAAGGCCAAAGCTTGGCCCGTCAGATCCAGGCATACCAAAGGAGGAGAGAGACCATGGCGTCACCAGTGTTGTTGAATGACGTCAATGCTGGGTACTTCTCTGGGGAAGAGAGTGATGACTCCAGCCACCTCTCCTTTGAAGACAGCCTCGTGTTTGCCTTCGAGGACATAGAGAGTGACGGTGGGTCTCCCCTCTGCTTTCAGCAGTTTTCACATTATGTGACAGTAATATTTAATATCAACTTATTTTTAGGGAGAAAATAATGTAGATACAGTCATCTATAAATTATGCCCATCATCATCACAGCATGTTTGGGAGTTGTACATTTGAGGTCATGTAATTATGTATACTGCACTTCCATACTTACTGGGATGACATTTACTATGAATAGGCAGTGAAGGAGGCCACAGTATGCTCAGAGGAGCCCAGAGTATGTCCTTCTGTGATTCCCCGGAGGGTCAGAGGGCCAAGTCAGCATCGAGGCAGAATGGACGACGCAGGCACAGCAGCTCTGAGGTAGCTGCTCCAACACATCTGGGCTTACTGCATGTGTTTAGCTTGGCTAACATGCTTCATTGGGTTTACTGCATGTGCTTAGCATGGCTAACATGGTTCATTGGGTTTCACTTGACCGTGCCCTCTCTTGTCCGCTCACAGGGAGGCCAAGCAGAGTCGGACTCGCACAAGTCTCTTCACAAAAAGTTTAACAGAAACATGCAGAACCACAGAGGTAGGTAAAGAAATATGGTAGAAAATATAAGAGTAAGATTTTTTTTTTTGTCTGGATGTTTCCTGTGTAAGACATTTAAAAGCTTGGAGGCTTAAATAGCTGTATTGTGATTGTGAGCTTTTGGACTGAGCCAGAGAACTGTCAGATGGAATCCTTCTCCTCCATGCCCAAGGACAGCTGCTTTGGTATCCTTTAAGGAGCTGTGTTGTTGCGGCATCCGACGCGATTTCGCTCGGATCCACTTTGGCAGGGTAGATAGATGTTCAGAACGCGTGAAGTCAGAGTTTCAGATTTTATTATATTAACAACGTAGGTTTTACAGAACAACCACGTTCACGACCACGACCACGGTCAAAAAACTGTGTCCTTCTACTCCCGCCAACTCATTCAAACACCCACCACCTGTTACCTGTATGTAAAGGTCAATCACCAAAGAGGGCGGAGTTTAGACACCCAATCCGTGTCCAACACCAAGCACCCTGTGACACGGGCTACACCAAACATCACAGCAGAGCCTAGATCGCAATACTAACAATATTCAAAATACCTGAAATTACCAAACAACATAAATATCACAAATAAATCACAAAACAGCAGAAATGGCTCCAACATCCCGGCCCCTAATTGTCCATAATATCCAATTGACAATTACTGACTACGTGTTGAGACAGACTCGTCTCAGTGTTCTTCTGCTTTGGTATCCTTTAAGGAGCTGTGTTCTGTGTTGGGATGTGTGTCTCAGTGTTCTTCTGCTCTGCTGTTCTCTTCAGTACTGAGCTCTGCCGAGAGCCCTTCTCCCTCCCTGTCGGGCGGGGACAGAGAGGGCATCCGTCTGCTGGACCTGTCCGGGAACGAGCTTGACAGCCTGAGCTGTCTGATGGACAGTCCTTCAGTCCAGAAGCAGCTGGAGCATCTGCTGCGCCTGGACCTGAGTCAGAACATCCTGAGCACGTTTCCCAGCTCACTGTGTGAGGTAACCACAGTTCTCGTGTGACCTTTTAAGTCTCGTTTGACCTTTAAGTCTCGTGTGACTTCTGCAAAAAACCTCTAGGCTGTTTTTATTTCAATTTTTTCTGTTGATTTAAAACTATCCATCTGTGTCTGGGTAATGTGTCTCAGTGTCTCAGGAGACTGACTCGTTTGGATCTCCAAGGCAACCAACTCCAGTCACTGCCAGCCGAGATCCTTGGCTTGCCCGCTCTGAGCACCCTCAACGTGTCACGGAACTGTGTGGGCCCACTGTTGACCTTTGACCCTGCGGTCTGCTGTCTGACTTTGCGGCAGCTCAATCTCTCCTTCAACCACATCACCACCTTCCAATGCCAGCTAGGTCATGTCATGGAAAGACTGGAGGAGTTCTCTCTGGAAGGGTGGGTTGTGGGACAGCTGGGAAATGGAGTTTTCTTGGTCAGCACAGGTTATTTATTTACATTTTCTTGCTCTGACTAAGCTATCAACAGTTTATTTGTTTCTTGTGTTGTTCAGGAACAAGATCAGCCTCCTATCAGACCCCCTCTGTTTAACTGAACTGAAAGTTCTTGATGTGAGTAAGAACAACATTGAGCACATCTCCAATGACTGCCTGTCAGGGTGCCCCAAACTCGAGACTCTCAACGCCTCAGGGAACAAACTGAGTAAGTTCAAGTGGTCAGTTTACATTTACATTTAGTCATTTAGCAGACGCACACACACAGTCTCATTTACATTTAGTCATTTAGCAGACGCTTTTATCCAAAGCGACTTACAAGGATGTATTCACATTTTTACATTTACACTGATGGCACACTGCACATCAGGAGCAATTAGGGGTTCAGTGTCTTGCTCAAAGACGCTTCGACAGGGAATCGAACTAGCAACCTTCTGATTCCTAAACGACTTCTCTACCCCCTGCACAGCCTTGGTGCCTCAGTTAAAACACTGATGATGTCCTGAGGCACATTTGATTTGTGTGATCAGTCAGAAGACCTTTGTGTTTTATTTGCACTGTAGTATTTGAAACGAAAATATTTTCTATTTTTGACCTGTCTACATGAACTCTGTTTTATAGGTTCTTTGTCACTACTTCCCACAAAAATAACTACCCTGAAGTTGTCAAATAATTGCTTCACAATTGTACCTGATGTAATTGTGAACTTGCCTAAGTAAGTAGGTCTTTTACACCAAAGGAAACATTAAGGCAATATTATGATATGTTGATGTAGTTTATATCCTGTCTCTGTGATCAGTATCCTTCTTTCTATTTAAAAAAAAATGATGATGACGATAATGAATGAATGAATGAATGTTTGTGCCCATTTAAAAGGAAGGAGATTTTGTATTTTATTTACTGGAGAACTGAAAAACTGAAGGTGGCTTCAACGACTGTCTAACTTGTCTTCACTCTTTCTCCTCAGTTTACAATCTTTGGACATGAAGAGCAACCAAATCTCTGTTTTGCCTGGACCTTCTGCCTGGGCGTCCGTGAACCTCAGAGAGCTCATGTTTAGTCACAATCATATCAGTGCTCTTGACCTGAGTGGACCTGCCTACAAATGGGCTCGCCTGGAGAAGCTTCATCTCAGCAACAACAAGCTTACTGAGGTAAACACGACTCGATCACTCTTCTGTTCAAGCTTACTGAAGTACACACACCGCTGGATCAGTCTTCTGTTGTGTGTCTTACTGAAGTATACACACCACCCGCTCGATCAGTCTTCTGTTCAAGCTTACTGAAGTACACACACCGCTGGATCAGTCTTCTGTTGTGTGTCTTACTGAAGTATACACACCACTGGATCAGTCCTCTGTTGTGTGTCTTACTGAAGTATACACCGCCCGCTCGATCAGTCTTCTGTTGTGTGTCTTACTGAAGTATACACACCGCTCGATCAGTCTTCTGTTCAAGCTTACTGAAGTATACACACCGCTGGATCAGTCTTCTGTTGTGTGTCTTACTGAAGTATACACCGCTCGATCAGTCTTCTGTTCAAGCTTACTGAAGTACACACACCGCTGGATCAGTCTTCTGTTGTGTGTCTTACTGAAGTATACACACCACCCGCTCGATCAGCCTTCTGTTGTGTGTCTTACTGAAGTATACACACCGCTCGATCAGTCTTCTGTTCAAGCTTACTGAAGTATACACACCGCCCGCTCGATCAGTCTTCTGTTGTGTGTCTTACTGAAGTACACACACCGCTCGATCAGTCTTCTGTTCAAGCTTACTGAAGTATACACACCGCTCGACGCTCGATCAGTCTTCTGTTGTGTGTCTTACTGAAGTATACACACCGCTCGACGCTCGATCAGTCTTCTGTTGTGTGTCTTACTGAAGTATACACACCACCCGCTCGATCAGTCTTCTGTTGTGTGTCTTACTGAAGTATACACACCGCTCGATCAGTCTTCTGTTGTGTTCAAGCTTACTGAAGTATACACACCGCTCGATCAGTCTTCTGTTGTGTGTCTTACTGAAGTATACACACCACCCGCTCGATCAGTCTTCTGTTGTGTGTCTTACTGAAGTATACACCGCTCGATCAGTCTTCTGTTGTGTGTCTTACTGAAGTATACACACCGCCCGCTCGATCAGTCTTCTGTTGTGTCTTACTGAAGTATACACACCGCTCGATCAGTCTTCTGTTGTGTCTTACTGAAGTATACACACCGCTCGATCAGTCTTCTGTTCAACGCTCGATCAGTCTTCTGTTGTGTGTCTTACTGAAGTACACACACCGCTCGATCAGTCTTCTGTTGTGTGTCTTACTGAAGTATACACACCGCCCGCTCGATCAGTCTTCTGTTGTGTGTCTTACTGAAGTACACACACCGCTCGATCAGTCTTCTGTTGTGTGTCTTACTGAAGTATACACACCGCCCGCTCGATCAGCCTTCTGTTGTGTGTCTTACTGAAGTATACACCGCTCGATCAGTCTTCTGTTGTGTCTTACTGAAGTATACACACCGCTTGATCAGTCTTCTGTTGTGTTCAAGCTTACTGAAGTATACACACCGCTCGATCAGTCTTCTGTTGTGTGTCTTACTGAAGTATACACACCACCCGCTCGATCAGTCTTCTGTTGTGTTCAAGCTTACTGAAGTATACACACCGCTCGATCAGTCTTCTGTTGTGTGTCTTACTGAAGTATACACACCACCCGCTCGATCAGTCTTCTGTTGTGTGTCTTACTGAAGTATACACACCACCCGCTCGATCAGTCTTCTGTTGTGTGTCTTACTGAAGTATACACACCGCTCGACGCTCGATCAGTCTTCTGTTGTGTGTCTTACTGAAGTATACACACCGCTCGATCAGCCTTCTGTTCAAGCTTACTGAAGTATACACACCACCCGCTCGATCAGTCTTCTGTTGTGTGTCTTACTGAAGTATACACACCGCCCGCTCGATCAGTCTTCTGTTCAAGCTTACTGAAGTATACACACCACCCGCTCGATCAGTCTTCTGTTGTGTGTCTTACTGAAGTATACACACCACCCGCTCGATCAGTCTTCTGTTGTGTGTCTTACTGAAGTATACACACCACCCGCTCGATCAGTCTTCTGTTGTGTGTCTTACTGAAGTATACACACCGCTCGACGCTCGATCAGTCTTCTGTTGTGTGTCTTACTGAAGTATACACACCGCTCGACGCTCGATCAGTCTTCTGTTGTGTGTCTTACTGAAGTATACACACCACCCGCTCGATCAGTCTTCTGTTGTGTTCAAGCTTACTGAAGTATACACACCGCTCGATCAGTCTTCTGTTGTGTGTCTTACTGAAGTATACACACCGCTCGATCAGTCTTCTGTTGTGTGTCTTACTGAAGTATACACCGCTCGATCAGCCTTCTGTTGTGTGTCTTACTGAAGTATACACACCGCTCGATCAGTCTTCTGTTGTGTGTCTTACTGAAGTATACACACCACCCGCTCGATCAGTCTTCTGTTGTGTGTCTTACTGAAGTATACACACCACCCGCTCGATCAGTCTTCTGTTGTGTTCAAGCTTACTGAAGTATACACACCGCTCGATCAGTCTTCTGTTGTGTGTCTTACTGAAGTATACACACCGCTCGATCAGTCTTCTGTTGTGTGTCTTACTGAAGTATACACACCGCCCGCTCGATCAGTCTTCTGTTGTGTGTCTTACTGAAGTATACACACCGCTCGACGCTCGATCAGTCTTCTGTTGTGTGTCTTACTGAAGTATACACCACCTCGATCAGTATTCTGTTGCGTAGAGTACAGTTATGCTATGAAGAGTGTGTACGTTGACAACCTCCTACTGAGACATCTGCTTCTGGTCCCAGATCCCTCCACAGATCGGCCTGCTGGAGGACCTAACGTCTCTAGATGTAAGCGGGAACGACGGCCTGCGGTCCTTCCCAGATGAGATGGGAAAACTGGGAAGGCTGTGGGATCTCCCTCTGGATGGGCTGAAGCTCCAGCTGGACTTGAAACACATCGGGAACAAGACCAAAGACATCGTCAGGTCTGCATTGCCGTGTTTGATTGACATGGCTTTAATATTTAACAGTGTTTGTACTGTCACTTCAATGGTATTTTTGCGTATTATCTACATCTGTCAGACCCTCTGAAAACTGGCAAGGTTGCACAACTGTGAACATCTACAAAATGCTTCTTAAAGTGACAAGAAATCATCCAATGTTTTAAAAACCTGTTGTTCAATTTATTGGCTGTGGCTGTGCAGATTTCTCCAGCAGCGGCTGAAGAAGGCCGTGCCCTACTACCGTATGAAGCTCATCGTGGTGGGCAACGCCCAGAGTGGGAAGACGTCTCTCCTCCAGCAGCTGATGAGGCTGAAGCGGGTGCAGTGGCGCCAGGGGCAGAGCCCAGCCGCTGCTGGCATCGACGTCAGGGACTGGAGCATCCGTGAGCGGGAGAAGAAGAACATGGTGCTCAACGTATGGGACTTCTCAGGTGGGCACTTCTCAAGGCACGAGACACAACAAAAGCACTCACAAACAACAAACACAAACAACAAACAACTCCATTTTATAATAAATCTTTATTTCAGACGCCAAGTTCCATATCATCTTATCATCCGCTAATTTCAAGTCAAAAAGCGGCAGTATAGACCTGGAACTGTGTGAAGCAGTTTGTTGGCACAATCCATTAGCTTGCTGTTTTAGTAGAGGCCTGACTTTTCTAAACGTGCACCTGCTGAACAGGTGGAGAGGAGTACAGCGAGTCTCATCCACACTTCATGGGTCCCCGTGCCCTCTATCTGGTGGTGTATGATGTCAGCAAGGGGCCCAGTGAAGTGGATGCCATAAAGCCCTGGCTCTTCAACATCAAAGTATGTGTGTGCACTTGCCAAATACTCTACTCTCATTCAGCTCTGTTGGGACTTTTTACATCAGATCCCCTTCATATAGTGCGTAGTCATGTTTATATGGGGGGCGACAGTGGTACAGGAGGTAGAGAAGTCGTTTAGTAATCAGAATGGTTGCTAGTTCGATTCCCTGTCGAAGCGTCCTTGAGCAAGACACTGAACCCCTAATTGCTCCTGATGTGCAGTGTGCCATCAGTGTAAAAATGTAAAAAATGTGTATACATCCTTGTAAGTCGCTTTGGATAAAAGCGTCTGCTAAATGACTAAATGTAAATGTAAATATGTTTTACCGTCTCCTCCTGTAGGCCGTGGCCCCTCTGTCCCCTGTGATCCTGGTGGGGACACACGGAGATGAGTGTGAAGAGCGTCAGAAGGAGGCGTGCATCCAGAAGGTGCGGGACGAGCTGCTCGGCCAGCCGGGATTCCCGGTCATCCGGGATTATCACATGCTTTCCGTCTTGGATGACACGGACTCGGTCAACAGGCTCCGGAAAGCCATCGTCAGGGAGGTGGTTGGCTTTAAGGTAACCTAGACGATAACTTTATGAAACAGAAGTAGAAACTAATGCTTAGGATGTAGAATATGCTTTCATCCAACCGCCCAGAATGTGTTTTTTGTGTCGGCCATCTTGGTGTATCGCTGTGTCTGTGCCTCTCAGGTCCAGGGTCAGCCTGTCATGGGTCAGCTGGTGCCTGAGTCTTATCGCTGTGTCTGTGTCTCAGATCCAGGGCCAGCCTGTCATGGGTCAGCTGGTGCCTGAGTCGTATGTGGAGCTGGAGCGGAGGCTCCTGCGTGAGAGGGAGCGTGTGTCCCCCGAGTTCCCCGTGCTCACGCACCGCCACCTGCTCCAGATCATCCAGGAGAGCCAGCTTCAGTTGGAGGAGGGCGAGCTGCCACACGCCATCAGCTTCCTCACGGAGACGGGTGAGACTCTGGGCCTCTAGCTGGGCAGCTTTCAACCACAACATACATCTTGAATAATAATAACATGAGTGATTCCGTGATAAATGGTTCCTATTAAAAGTGTTTAAAAGTCTTCCTTTTTTGACCTTGAATTAGATTTTATACAGAGTCTGTCACATTCTGGCTGTAGGAAGAAAAAATAACTTAAAATGTATCCAGAGTAGTGTACACATAATGAATAGATACACAGATTTTTCTGTGAAATGTATTAAAAGACAAACAATTCTCAAGATTTTAAAGCACATTGTTTATTGGAGACATAATATTGTCCAGTCAGCCTTTGTTATTTAATGTAGTCACAGTTTTTTCATGTGAAGTGTAACTGCAGTGCATTGAAGAAAAGCACAGTTTGACCCTGTCCCCTGCAGCCGTAGGGTTTCTTGGGCAGAATTCCCAGCAATAAAGTTATTATTTTTCTCCATATACAGAGGAACATTTTCACTTGTAAATAGCAATGAAGTGTATGTTAATTTGCACCTGTTGCAACACTGAAGGGGTTTACTCTCTATGCCCCGGCATCTCTCCATGCAGATATGTATTTACAGGTTGAACTACAGCTGTGTTCTGTGTTTGACCTTTTAGGGGTGCTCCTGCACTTTGACGACCCTGCCTTGCAGCTCAGCGAGCTCTACTTCATAGACCCTCAATGGCTTTGCAATATTATCTCACAGGTAGTCACACACAAGACACACTAAACTGTATGTTTTGTCATCACCCCATTACATCCATATCTAACCTTGCATCCATTATAACTACTCAATGGCAACATCTATCCTTCCTTTGCACACCGGCTCACACACACACATAACACTGGCATATCCACAAACATGCATACAGTTCGAGCTGTCTCTTGCCGTCCTGCAGACGCTGGGCCTGAAGATATCTGGCGGCGGGGAGCATCTGAGAGGAGTGGTGCAGCGCTCTTTCCTGGAGGTCTTTCTCACGGAGATGCGCTGCTTCCCCAAGGGCCTCCTCACTCAGTGCCTCAAACTGCTGGAGAAGTTTCAGATCGCTCTCCCCCTTGGCCAAGACCAGTTCCTGGTTCCTAACAGGTAGCCTAAGACAATGTTTCTATTGCCAGCCATCAAAACATGGGTGGTGATTGATGTTATTTATAGTATTCATCTGTCTATGTACAGACAAAACCAACTTTAATCTACAGTGTGCTGTCATTATTATCAACATAACATATACTTGACCCACTTCTGTTAAAAGCCTGACTTAACTTCTGCTGATGTGTGCCGTCTGAGTCTCTATGAGCAGAAACCAGTGTTTGATTTGATGTGTGCTCTGTCTCAGTCTCTATGAGCAGAAACCAGTGTTTGATTTGATGTGTGCCGTCTCAGTCTCTATGAGCAGAAACCAGTGTTTGACTTGCCTCACTGTGAGAACTCTGAGGTCATCATCCGTCTCTACGAGATGCCCTACTTCCCCATGGGCTACTGGTCCAGACAGATCAACCGTCTCCTGGAGGTCTCTCCATTCATGCTGTGTGGAAGAGGTAGCATTTATCAACTGCAAATCTCAATAACACTGGTGATATAGTATACTATATAATGGAATTGTATATTTACATTTACATTTAGATTTTACATTTAGTCATTTAGCAGACGCTTTTATCCAAAGCGACTTACAAGGATGTATACACATTTACACTGATGGCACACTGCACATCAGGAGCAATTAGGGGTTCAGTGTCTTGCTCAAGGACGCTTCGACAGGGAATCGAACTAGTAACCTTCTGATTACTAAACGACTTCTCTACTTCCTGTACCACTGTCGCCCCCATATGTATTTTATAACCTGTTTAAGGTTTTATTTCAGTAAAAATGAAATGTTGAAATAACTTTTAATAGATGTTCTGTATACTGTGTTCTTGACTGAACAGAGAAGGCTCTGAAGCCGAACCGACTGTACTGGAGGAGGGGCATTTATCTGAGCTGGTCCCCAGAGGCCTACTGCCAGGTAGAGGCTGATACAATGGAGAATGGGCCAGCCAACGTCATTAGGATCACGGTGCCCTGCTCCCGCAAAGGTAACTGCTCATAGTAAGACCTAGGGGTGGGAATCTCTTGGCACCTCACGATTCGATTCGATTCCGATTCAGAGGTCAACGATTCGATTCTAAACCGATTATCGATTCTAAACCGATTATCGATTATCAATTCTAAACCGATAAAACGATTATCGATGCATGTCGATTTTTAAAACATTTGAGTTTGCTACTCAGAGTCTCAAATCACTTCCTACTTTGTGTTTGATAATTAAAGAAAATCAACAGATGAATTACCTTCTCTATTTTTTATTAGAGAAAAAGTTTTTCCTTGTCACAATTATGACTTTCAATGAACAATGCCATCATCGATGCAGCTTGCATTTCAACACAAAATGGATGTGTGTAAAAAAAAAAAAAATGTATTACATTTTTTTTATTTTATAATTAAAAAATCAATTATGAACTTTTCTGAATCGAGACAGAATCGTTATAGAGAGAATCGAGAGAAATCGAAGAATCAATTTTTTTTCCCACCCCTAGTAAGACCCTTCTGTCCTAAAGGTGCCATATGCAGCTTCTCTGTGGTTCTGTCATGTCTTTTCTAGTGCGCCAAAACAACAACTATCATATTTACAAGAGGGTTTCTCAATGCTGCTTGGTATATGTTCTTCGAGTATCTTTGTGTATCATCAATCTTTCCCTGCTCCAAACACACACACCTGACTAAAGTCTGAGTAGTTATAAAAGTTATAATTTTTATCAGGTGTGCTTCTGGAGAGTTCCGGCAGGTAAGCAGAGCAGGGAAAGAATGCCCCCCACCGACTGCAGCCGATGGCGTGGGATGTTCACCGTGTGTTTCTCCCCCCGTAGGTCGTGTTCTCCTGGGCCAGGTGGTGGACCACATCGACTCCCTGTTGGAAGAGTGGTTCCCTGGGCTCCTCACCACAGACATACACGGGAATGGGGAGACCCTGCTGAAAAAGTGGGCCTTGTATAGTTTTGATGATGGACAGGAGTGCAACAGGATGCTGCTTGAGGATGTGCTCAGCCACATAGATGAAGGTGTGTTTTACTCCGCAAACTTTATGCCCTAACTTGCATTTATGTCTCTTTGTGTCTGGGGTCGTTCTTTGTGTCTGGGGTCATTCTTTGTGTCTGGGGTCATTCTTGTGTCTATGGTCATTCTTTGTGTCTGTGGTCATTCTTTGTGTCTGTGGTCATGCTTGTGTCTATGGTCATTCTTTGTGTCTGTGGTCAATCTTGTGTCTGTGGTCATGCTTGTGTCTGTGGTCGTTCTTGTGTCTGGGGTCATTCTTTGTGTCTGTGGTCATGCTTGTGTCTGTGGTTGTTTGACTCAAACATAAACAGTCGTAAACACACGGCACACGTGATCAGCAGTGTGACTGGCATTGTGATGGGATGTCAGATTGGTGTCATTTCTTGGCAGAGAGCATGTAGCACACACCACATGAGATGAGACAGTATGTAGATCATGAGCATGTGTATGAACACCAGCTGTAAACGCATGGGCGAGACCCGGTTGGTTATCACACACAGATATTTATATCCACATTTTGGCCTCATATTGCTCAAAGGTCTGAATGGGGTCGTGTGGAACTGTTGTGTTGTGTGTCAGATTGCTCAAAGGTCTGAATGGGGTCGTGTGAAACTGTTCTTCTTCAGATTGCTCAAAGGTCTGAATGGGGTTGTGTGTGGAACTGTTGTGTTGTGTCTTCAGATTGCTCAAAGGTCTGAATGGGGTTGTGTGGAACTGTTGTGTTGTGTCTTCAGATTGCTCAAAGGTCTGAATGGGGTCGTGTGGAACTGTTGTGTTCTTCTTCAGATTGCTCAAAGGTCTGAATGGGGTCGTGTGGAACTGTTGTGTTCTTCTTCAGATTGCTCAAAGGTCTGAATGGGGTCGTGTGGAACTGTTGTGTTCTTCTTCAGATTGCTCAAAGGTCTGAATGGGGTCGTGTGGAACTGTTGTGTTCTTCTTCAGATTGCTCAAAGGTCTGAATGGGGTGGTGTGTGGAACTGTTCTTCTTCAGATTGCCTGCTGGTGAATCCAGAGGATCCCCGCTGCACGGTGCCTATCGCACAGATCTCCCCTGACCTGATTCTGAGTGACCAGCCTGCCAGCACCATGCTCAACAGTGAGGAGCTGGAGATGGACCTGTCCAAAGAGTACCTTCTGGGTAAGTGGCCAAGAGGGGGGGTTCTGGAACAGAAACATGAAGCCCAAACCCATAATCATGTTGGCCTCAGTACTCACCTTGTGACCGTCACCAGAGGCAGAGAGAGATGTGCATGGAATATTTACAAGAAACATGGGGTGGAATTGAAAAAAAGAAACTGATGTGATTTATTGAATGAATCTCATTGTTTAGTCTAGTACAAGGTCAGGAAATGAAACATGAATCTAATGATGTGTGTGTGGTCTGGCATGTCAACACACTGCAGGTGTGTACAGTAGAAAAAGCAGGTCTAGTCTTGATTCTTATCCCAAAGGTGTGTTGGCTTCTTTTCACAAAGCTCTGTTGACTTTACACAAGTAAGATAGAGCAACTCTGACATACCTTTGGTTGGTAAATGCTGCTTAATATGATCAGTTCTACTTAAAACTGTTTAGGCTTATAATGTTTTAACTCTGTGTGTCTGTGCTGACCCCTGTGTGACTGAAGGAGATGGAGGTTTCGGCTCGGTTTATAGAGCCATTTACAAGAACGAAGATGTCGCCGTCAAGATCTTCAACAAGCACGCGTCAGAGCTCTACATCCACAGGCTGGTCCGACAGGTGAGTACAGATGTGTACAGATGTTCAGTCACTCATGTTATACAGATGTTTAGTCACTCATGTCAGTAGCTATACAGATGTTCAGTCACTCATGTTGGTAGTTGTACAGATGTTCAGTCACTTATGTTAGTATCTGTTCAGATGTTCAGTCACTCATGTTAGTACAGATGTTCAGTCACTCATGTTGGTAGCTGTACAGATGTTCATTGTTCAGATGTTCAGTCAATCATGTTTGTAGTTGTACAGATGTTCAGTCACTCATGTTAGTAGCTGTTCAGATGTTCAGTCACTCATGTCAGTAGCTGTTCAGATGTTCAGTCACTCATGTTAGTAGCTGTTCAGATGTTCAGTCACTCATGTTAGTAGCTGTTCAGATGTTCAGTCACTCATGTCAGTAGCTGTTCAGATGTTCAGTCAGCCATGTTTGTACAGATGTTCAGTCACTCATGTTTGTACAGATGTTCAGTCACTCATGTAAGTAGTTGTACAGATGTACAGATGTTCAGATGTTCAGTCACTCATGTCAGTATCTGTACAGATGTTCAGTCAGCCATGTAAACAACCGAGACCCAGATTCATGGTGGCTTTAGCCGCAGCTTTAAGAATCCACCTGTCGTGCCATGTGTGTCTTAAATCAGTGGCCCTGGCTGTTCTCTCAGCCTGGCTGACACTTTCTCTCAGACATCTAGGTGGAATAATGAGTCGTCATCAGGTCCAGGCCTAGCCTTCAGGCAGAATCTGCATTGTTCCATTACAGATATAATTAACCCAGATATGTCAAGTCATGACTGAACTCGAGTAATGCTTAATTTATGCTACTCCGAGCCCTCTCCAACAAACCTCGTACGGGAATCTCGTACGGGAAGTTAGAAAAATGAGTAGGTGCTCGGAGAGGGTTCGGAGAGAGCGGTTAATGTCGGAGAGGCGTTCCCTGTGTTCGGAGGGGCGTTCCCTATGTCCGACTCCGTGAAATCGGAGTAGCATAAATTTCGCTTAAGGCTCCATATATAGAAATGTGACCCAGATAAGTGCTCATGAGTTGAATGGTGGTGTTTGGGCTGTGACTGCAAGCAGATTTTGAGATTGTCCGGCGGTGTCTCTTGACCCTCTTGTCTCTTGTCTCTCGTCACCCCAGGAGCTGGCAGTGCTGGGCCGTCTGCACCACCCCAGTCTAGTGGCGCTGCTGGCGGCTGGCATCCTCCCCCGCCACGTGCTGGTCATGGAGCTGGCCCCGCTGGGCTCGCTGGACTCGCTGTTTGAGCATGAGAATGGCAGCCTGAACCGCAAGCTCCAGCACAGGATCGCCCTGCAAGTGGCTGATGGCCTGAGGTACTTTGCACACGGCACACACAGCCCCGTTCACTAGAGACTGCTTAGCTCAGCATACTTCTCAAATACCCACAGTGAGTTCAGCTTACACTCAGCAGAGCAGGCGTCTATCTGTTCAACATAGAGCGTTCCTGTATAACAGGCATAGCTTCGCTACTAAAGTGTGAAAAAAACATACTGCTCTATTCTTCACATAAGTCTTTTATTCAGTTCCTTTAACCTTAATTATGTGTGTCTTTTTTTAATTTCATCCGCCTGTTTGTGGTAATAATACCATAATAACCCCCACCACCCCCCTCCTGCTGTCTTTGTACGGGTAGATATCTGCACTCATCCATGGTTATCTACCGCGACCTGAAGCCCCATAATGTGCTTCTGTTCAACCTGAAGACGGACTCTGAGATCATTGCAAAGATCACAGACTATGGCATTTCCCAGTACTGCTGCAGCATGGGCGTCCGAAGCTCAGAGGGAACACCAGGTATGTCCTCTTCACACACACCGCAAGTATTAGCTTTAGCCTGCTAGCCTTAGCCTTTTAGCCTTTTAGCCTTGACATCAGTGTGCCTTACTGATGTACATTTACATTTAGTCATTTAGCAGACGCTTTTATCCAAAGCGACTTACATATGTGCGACTTACGATGTATACACATTTTACATTTACACTGATGGCACACTGCACATCAGGAGCAATTAGGGGTTCAGTGTCTTGCTCAAGGACGCTTCGACAGGGAATCGAACTAGCAACCTTCTGTTTACTAAACGACTTCTCTACCTACTGCGCCAAAGCTGTTAAATTGTGTATAATTGTCTTCTAAGTCAGATCAGTGAGTTTTTGTAAATGAGATAAGGGAGAGAATATAGTAGCGTAGGAAATGTTCTGTGTCTTAACGGAAGTTTGTTTTTCTGTCAGGTTTCCGCGCGCCTGAAGTAGCCCGTGGTGGAGTGATCTATAACCTGCAGGCAGACGTCTTCTCCTTCGGCCTGCTGCTGTACGACCTGCTGACCTGCGGGGAACGCATCGCCGACGGCATGAAGTTCCCCAGCGAGTTTGACGAGAGGGCCGTACAGGGCAAGCTACCAGGTAATGCAATTACGGGGCGACAGTGGTACAGTGGTAGAGAAGTCGTTTAGTAATCAGAAGGTTGCTAGTTCGATTCCCTGTCGAAGCGTCCTTGAGCAAGACACTGAACCCCTAATTGCTCCTGATGTGCAGTGTGCCATCAGTGTAAATATAAAATGTAAAATGTGTATACATTGTAAGTCGCACATATGTAAGTCGCTTTGGATAAAAGCGTCTGCTAAATGACTAAATGTAAATGCAATTCAAAATTCTCTCACAGAGCCAGTTCAACATTAGTGTGTGTAGCTGTCTGTTTAACCTAGCATGGAAGCAGAGGGGGTTTTTAGAGAGTGATTCATTGTGTTCTCCTTCCTTTCAAGACCCGGTGAAGCACTATGGCTGCTCCCCATGGCCAGGCTTTCAGACTCTGATGAGAGACTGCTTGAAGGGGAGCCCACAGGACAGACCCACTTCAGCGCAGGTTAGTCCAGCTCCAATGAATGGCAGACACCTGGTTGTCCTGGTTGAGCTACCCACCAACACTTCTATAGAGAAAAAAATATCGAACTCTCTTGAGCATGATTGTCAGTGGTGTGTGTTCCAGATAAAAGTAGTTGCAGGTTTGGAACAGCCGGTGTACAGCAAAATCCCCTGTATTGATTTTGAGCGTAGGTGTTTGAGCGGCTGAACTCGGGCGAGATGCTGTGCCTGATGACGGAGGTGACCGTGTACGGAATGCCCTCCGAGTGCTTCGCCGTCTCTTGCGGGGACCAGGGCCCTCGGGTGTGGCTGGGCGGGGGGAGCTGCACCCACAGGCGCGGGTGCATCACCTCAGTGGACCTCACGTCTGAGAAGACCTGCTCTCAGGTACTCGATCACTCACCACAGCACCTCCTCCCTCTCACACCTCCTCAGATACTCAATCACTCACCACACCTCCTCCTCCTCCTCTTCCTCCTCAGATACTCAATCACTCACCACAGCTCCTCCTCCTCTTCCTCCTCCTCCTCCTCCTCTTCCTCCTCAGATACTCAATCACTCACCACAGCTCCTCCTCCTCCTCCTCTTCCTCCTCAGATACTCAATCACTCACCACAGCTCCTCCTCCTCCTCCTCCTCCTCCTCCTCTTCCTCCTCCTCCTCCACCTCCTCAGATACTCAATCACTCACCACAGCTCCTCCTCCTCCTCCTCCTCCTCTTCCTCCTCAGATACTCAATCACTCACCACAGCACCACCTCCTCCCTCTAACCTCTTGCAGGCAGAGATTGTCGAGATGGACACATGGCATATGCCTTAAAACCTCAGAGAAGTCAAGTGGAAAAGGTGTAAAGAGATAAAGTGCAGACATGTACGAAGAAAGAATGGTAAGAAATGGATAGGGAGGTAGAATATAAAAGGCCAAAACAATGAGGACTGTGAAAAGGAAAAGAATAGATATCATGTCAGGAGGCAGAGGAGAAGCAAGTGTATGTCAAATCACCACCAACTATTATTAAAAAAGGTGCATCTTGTGAAACTTCTGTAACTGAGGCAATCCTCGCCGCCTTCTGCCTGGCGTATGGATTCCACATACAACAGTAAGAGCAGCAGACGGCTCATTCTCCCTCAGGTAGAGCACGTTCTCATTCTCCCTAAGGTAGAGCATGTTCCTGCCCTGGGGCACCTCTTGGTGCTCCACGCAGGTGGATAGGACTGGAAGGTGGTGCGCTGATACTGCCCTGGTGCTCCTGGGAGGTGGTGCGCTGATACTGCCCTGGTGCTCCTGGGAGGTGGTGCGCTGATACTGCCCTGGTTCTCCATGATAGGTGCATAGGACTGGGAGGTGGTGCGCTGATACTGCCCTGGTGCTCCTGGGAGGTGGTGCTCTGATACTGCCCTGGTTCTCCATGATAGGTGCATAGGACTGGGAGGTGGTGCGCTGATACTGCCCTGGTGCTCCTGGGAGGTGGTGCTCTGATACTGCCCTGGTGCTCCTGGGAGGTGGTGCTCTGATACTGCCCTGGTGCTCCTGGGAGGTGGTGCTCTGATACTGCCCTGGTACTCCTGGGAGGTGGTGCGCTGATACTGCCCTGGTGCTCCTGGGAGGTGGTGCTCTGATACTGCCCTGGTACTCCTGGGAGGTGGTGCGCTGATACTGCCCTGGTGCTCCTGGGAGGTGGTGCTCTGATACTGATCTGAATCCTACGGTCTCTTGTGATTGGCTTGCAGGACGTCGACAGCAGCCCTGTGTTGTGTGTGGTGACCGTGCAAGTCCCTGGGGAGGCCTGCGATTGGCTGGTGGCAGGAACACAGGCTGGCTCACTTATCGTCATGGACACTAAAAACCCCTCAGGTTTTCATCATCTCCAGAAGGTGTCAGACGCGGTGACGTCATTGTTTTTTCACACACACTCGCCACGCAGGTGAGAAAGACCCCTGTCAGGACCAGGAAGTATTCCAGGAAACTCTTTCTGTTAAAAGAACTCGCATCACATTTGCATTCAAATAGGAATGTGAGGGATTTTATGATTTTATTCAAGGATTTTATACTTTTATTTTATACTTATCGTTTTATACTGACACTACACACATTTATTAATATGTATCTATTGTTGGAATGTAAGAATGCACTTTTAACCAGTGTACTGCTGTTTTCAGTCAATATAAGTATAATACTATCAATTCAACTGAACTTCAACATTTTTTGTTTATTTACAAGCTGCTTGAAGAATTACCTGTTGATTGGGACAGCAGACGGAACACTGGTCATTTATGAAGATTCAGCATTGAAGGTGCAGGGACCACTTTCTTTTCTAATGTGTAATGTGTTGGCTGAGTTAATGTCCTGCCACTGCAGTGAGCATCCAAAATGAAAGAGTTTGGTTCACTCATGTTTTGGTGTGTACTGAGCCACCTTGATAGACACATGCATTGTCCACAAGTATCTGAGACACTTCCTAGGATGTGTAGGTTACTTATCGTCTGACATCTGTATCCTGTCGTAGAGTATGAAATAATTATTACCATTATTAAGAATTATAATAATTGACAGGTTTTAATAATAATAATAATAATAATAATAATAGTTTTAATGTAACCATATTAAAGTTTTGCGGACGCTATTTAATTAGTTTAATAGTTTGTTTTAGATGTGGATGAAATTAGAATTTCAGCTGTATTGCACGTATTATGCGCTCATAAATCCAAGCCTCTCATTAAAGAAGAAGTAAGGATATTTTTTCTACCACACTAGTGAGGTATCTAGGAAGCATTCAACAGCAAACACCAGCTACAGCACAACTGGCAGCGTCATTACAGTGTCATGCTGTAAAAGCTGCTCATCACATGCTTGTGGAGTTTTGTGCCAGGATCACAGAAGCACATACTGAATAACCAGGGCAGCTGCTGGCCATGACATGTGCCTTCACCATACCCCACCCTTCACCCTACCCCACCCTTCAACCCTACCCCACCCTTCACCCTACCCCACCCTTCACCCTTCACCCTTCACCCTTCACCCTTCACCCTACCCCACCCTTCACCCTACCCCACCCTACACCCTTCACCCTTCACCCTACCCCACCCCACCCTTCACCCTTCACCCTTCACCCTACCCCACCCTTCACCCTACCCCACCCTTCAACCCTACCCCACCCTTCACCCTACCCCACCCTACACCCTTCACCCTTCACCCTACCCCACCCCACCCTTCACCCTTCACCCTTCACCCTTCACCCTACCCCACCCTTCACCCTACCCCACCCTCCACCCTTCACCCTTCACCCTTCACCCTTCACCCTTCACCCTACCCCACCCTACACCCTACCCCACCCTTCGAACCTACCCCACCCTTCACCCTACCCCACCCTTCACCCTTCACCCTACCCCACCCTTCACCCTTCACCCTTCACCCTTCACCCTTCACCCTACCCCACCCTTCACCCTACCCCACCCTTCACCCTTCACCCTTCACCCTTCACCCTTCACCCCACCCCACCCTTCACCCTACCCCACCCTACCCCACCCCACCCTTCACCCTTCACCCTTCACCCTTCACCCTTCACCCTTCACCCTACCCCACCCTACCCCACCCTTCACCCTTCACCCTTCACCCTACCCCACCCACCCTTCACCCTTCACCCTTCACCCTACCCCACCTTCACCCTTCACCTTCACCCTTCACCCTACCCCACCCTTCACCCTTCACCCTTCTACCCCACCCTTCACCCTACCCACCCTTCACCCTACCCCACCCTACACCCTTCACCCTTCACCCTACCCCACCCTTCACCCTACCCCACCCTTCACCTTCACCCTTCACCCTACCCCACCCTTCACCCTTCACCCTTCACCCTACCCCACCCTACACCACCCTTCCCCACCCTTCACCCTTCACCCTTCACCCTTCACCCTTCACCCTACCCCACCCTTCACCCTTCACCCTTCACCCTACCCCACCCTTCACCCTACCCCACCCTACCCCACCCTTCACCCTTCACCCTACCCCACCCTACCCCACCCCACCCTTCACCCTACACCCTTCACCCTTCACCCTACCCCCACCCTACCCCACCCACCACCCTTCACCCTTCACCCTTCACCCTACCCCACCCTTCACCCTTCACCCTACCCCACCCTTCACCCTTCACCCTTCACCCTACCCCACCCCTTCACCCTACCCCACCCTTCACCCTACCCCACCCTTCACCCTTCACCCTACCCCACCCTTCACCCTACACCCTACACCCTACCCACCCTACCCCACCCTTCACCCTTCACCCTACCCCACCCTTCACCCTACCCCACCCTTCACCCTTCACCCTACCCCACCCTACCCCACCCTTCACCCTACCCCACCCTACCCCACCCTTCACCCTACCCCACCCTACACCCTTCACCCTTCACCCTTCACCCTTCACCCTTCACCCTACCCACCCTTCACCCTTCACCCTTCACCCTACCCCACCCTTCACCCTACACCTACCCCACCCTACCCCACCCTTCACCCTTCACCCTTCACCCTACCCCACCCTTCACCCTACCCCACCCTTCACCCTTCACCCTACCCCACCCTACCCCACCCTTCACCCTTCCCCACCCTTCACCCTTCACCCTTCCCCACCCCACCCTTCACCCTTCACCCTACCCCACCCTTCCCCCTTCACCCTACACCCTTCACCCTTCACCCTACACCCTTCACCCTACCCCACCCTTCACCCTACCCCACCCTACCCCACCCTTCACCCTTCCCCACCCTTCACCCTTCACCCTTCCCCACCCCACCCTTCACCCTTCACCCTTCACCCTACCCCACCCTACCCCACCCTTCACCCTTCACCCTACCCCACCCTACCCCACCCTTCACCCTACCCCACCCCACCCTTCACCCTTCACCCTACACCCTTCACCCTACCCCACCCTACCCCACCCTTCACCCTTCACCCTTCACCCTACCCCACCCTTCACCCTACACCCTTCACCCTTCACCCTACCCCACCCTTCACCTACCCCACCCTTCACCCTTCACCCTTCACCCTTCACCCTTCACCCTTCACCCCACCCTTCACCCTACACCCTTCACCCTTCACCCTTCACCCTACCCCACCCTTCACCCTACACCCTACACCCTTCACCCTACCCCACCCTTCACCCTACCCCACCCTTCACCCTACACCCTTCACCCTACACCCTACCCCACCCTACACCCTTCACCCTACCCCACCCTTCCCCCTTCACCCTACACCCTTCACCCTTCCCACCCTTCACCCTTCACCCCACCCTTCACCCTTCACCCTTCACCCTACCCCCACCCCACCCTTCCACCCTTCACCCTACCCCACCCTACCCCACCCTTCACCCTTCCCCACCCTTCACCCTTCACCCTTCACCCTACACCCTTCACCCTACCCCACCCTTCCCCCTTCACCCTACACCCTTCACCCTACCCCACCCTTCACCCTACCCCACCCTACCCCACCCCACCCTTCACCCTACCCCACCCTTCACCCTTCACCCTACCCCACCCACCCTTCACCCTTCACCCTTCACCCTTCACCCTACCCCACCCTTCACCCTACCCCACCCTTCACCCTTCACCCTTCACCCTACCCCACCCTTCACCCTACCCCACCCTTCACCCTCACCCTACCCCACCCTACCCCACCCTTCACCCTTCCCCACCCTTCACCCTTCACCCTTCCCCACCCCACCCTTCACCCTTCACCCTACCCCACCCTTCCCCCTTCACCCTACACCTTCACCCTACCCCACCCTTCACCCTACCCCACCCTACCCCACCCTTCACCCTTCCCCACCCTTCACCCTTCACCCTTCCCCACCCCACCCTTCACCCTTCACCCTTCACCCTACCCCACCCTACCCCACCCTTCACCCTTCACCCTACCCCACCCTACCCCACCCTTCACCCTACCCCACCCTTCACCCTACCCCACCCTTCACCCTTCACCCTACCCCACCCCACCCTTCACCCTTCACCCTTCACCCTACCCCACCCTTCACCCTTCACCCTACACCCTTCACCCTACCCCACCCTACCCCCACCCTTCACCCTTCACCCTTCACCCTACCCCACCCTTCACCCTACCCCACCCTTCACCCTTCACCCTTCACCCTTCACCCTTCACCCTTCACCCCACCCTTCACCCTACACCCTTCACCCTTCACCCTTCACCCTACCCCACCTTCACCCTACACCCTACACCCTTCACCCTACCCCACCCTTCACCCTACCCCACCCTTCACCCTACACCCTTCACCCTACACCCTACCCCACCCTACACCCTTCACCCTACCCCACCCTTCCCCCTTCACCCTACACCCTTCACCCTTCCCACCCTTCACCCTTCACCCCACCCTTCACCCTACACCCTACACCCTTCACCCTACACCCTTCACCCTACCCCACCCTTCACCCTTCACCCTTCACCCTTCCCCACCCTTCACCCTTCACCCCACCCTTCACCCTACACCCTACACCCTTCACCCTACCCCACCCTTCACCCTACCCCACCCTTCACCCTTCACCCTTCACCCCACCCCACCCTTCACCCTTCACCCTACCCCACCCTACCCCACCCTTCACCCTTCCCCACCCTTCACCCTTCACCCTTCACCCTACACCCTTCACCCTACCCCACCCTTCCCCCTTCACCCTACACCCTTCACCCTACCCCACCCTTCACCCTACCCCACCCTACCCCACCCCACCCTTCACCCTACCCCACCCTTCACCCTTCACCCTACCCCACCCCACCCTTCACCCTTCACCCTTCACCCCACCCCACCCTTCACCCTTCACCCTACCCCACCCCACCCTTCACCCTTCACCCTTCACCCTACCCCACCCTTCACCCTTCACCCTTCACCCCACCCCACCCTTCCCCCTTCAC
This sequence comes from Clupea harengus, assembly GCF_900700415.2. Classification (NCBI taxonomy): domain Eukaryota; kingdom Metazoa; phylum Chordata; class Actinopteri; order Clupeiformes; family Clupeidae; genus Clupea; species Clupea harengus. The sequence continues at coordinate 1,141,227 of NC_045154.1, forward strand.
CCTACACCCTTCACCCCACCCCACCCCACCCCACCCTTCACCCTACCCCACCCCACCCCACCCTTCACCCTACCCCACCCTTCACCCTTCACCCTACCCCACCCCACCCTTCACCCTTCACCCTTCACCCTACCCCACCCTTCCCCCTTCACCCTACACCCTTCACCCTACCCCACCCTTCACCCTACCCCACCCTACCCCACCCTTCACCCTACCCCACCCTTCACCCTTCACCCTTCACCCTTCACCCTACCCCACCCTACCCCACCCTTCACCCTTCACCCTACCCCACCCTTCACCCTACCCCACCCTTCACCCTTCACCCTACCCCACCCTTCACCCTACACCCTACCCCACCCTTCACCCTACACCCTACCCCACCCTTCACCCTACCCACCCTTCACCCTTCACCCTACCCCACCCTTCACCCTTCACCCTTCACCCTTCACCCTTCACCCTACCCCACCCTTCACCCTTCACCCTTCACCCCACCCCACCCTTCACCCTACCCCACCCTTCTACCCTACACCCTACCCCACCCTTCACCCTACACCCTACCCCACCCTTCACCCTACCCCACCCTTCACCCTTCACCCTACCCCACCCTTCACCCTTCACCCTTCACCCTACCCCACCCTTCACCCTTCACCCTACCCCACCCTTCACCCTACCCCACCCTTCACCCTACCCCACCCTTCACCCTACCCCACCCTTCACCCTTCACCCTACCCCACCCTTCACCCTACACCCTACCCCACCCTTCACCCTACACCCTACACCACCCTTCACCCTACCCCACCCTTCACCCTACACCCTACCCCACCCTTCACCCTACACCCTACCCCACCCTTCACCCTACCCCACCCTACCCCACCCTTCACCCTACCCCACCCCACCCTACCCCACCCTTCACCCTACCCCACCCTTCACCCTACCCCACCCTTCACCCTACCCCACCCTTCACCCTTCACCCTTCACCCTACCCCACCCTACCCCACCCTTCACCCTTCACCCTTCACCCTACCCCACCCTTCACCCTACCCCACCCTTCACCCTTCACCCTACCCCACCCTTCACCCTACACCACCCTTCACCCTTCACCCCACCCCACCCTTCACCCTTCACCCTTCACCCTTCACCCTTCACCCTACCCCACCCTTCACCCTACCCCACCCTTCTACCCTACACATGGCCATGTACCATCAAAATCAACCTCATGTTATAAAACAATCTACCCACTAAAACCTACCTTTTAAAAACCGTGCAGACCCACTGTCATTATAGGTTTGTTGCAGTATAACACTGTTTTAAAGGTAGGTTTTAGTGGGTAGATTGTTTTATAACATGAGGTTGATTTTGATGGTAGGTAAGTAAATCAATGTCTTTACTCTTTTGGTCACAGCACAAGAATGGGGCACCTGTGAAGACGCTTCAGGTGGGGAACGTGAACACCCCTCTGGTGTGTCTGAGTCAGTCTAGTCACCCCCAGGACAGGAGCACCGTCTGGGCCGGGTGTGGCACCAGGATCCTCTCCCTCACTGCAGACTACGATGTCTGGAAAACAATAGACACTAAACACAGGCAACTGTCTCAGTAAGTACAGATTACAAAACCAGATATGACGTACAAAACATATGTCTTAAATATATTTTTTTACTTAAATATTCATGAAAATGGTGTTGATTACAAGGGCTCAAGGCACTCCAGACTAAAGTTCTCAGATGGTCTTGAGTACAGACATCTTGCTTGTCGCCTTGGGGCCATGTTCAACAAACTAGATCATCTATGCAAGACCATGATCAATAACAAAGGCATCACGTTAAATGTTCATATTGCATATCCATTTCTTACTGTTCATATTGCATATCTATTTCTTACTGTACATATCTATTTATTCACTTATTACACTTTACATATGCACATACTCTGCACTTTTTGCTATTTTGCACTTCTGGTTGGATGCTAAACTGCATTTCGTTGCCTCAGTACTTGTACTCTGTGCAATGACAATAAAGTTGAATCTAATCTAAAGACCAGATCAAATTAGTCTCAAAGGCATCACGTTAAAGATGACACCCATAGCTTTGAGTTTCTCATAATCTTGTGATTAGTATGTATGAATTATATACAGTAATACCTCCACAAGTAATATTATTGTGTTTTCATATTCAAGTTATAAGCATGGTATATTGTGTGTAGGTAGCTGGAGCAGTTGAGCTGAGAGAGTGCGTGTGCGTGTCTGTGTCTGTGTCTGTGTCTGTGTCTCTGTCTCTGTGTGTGTGTGTGTGTGTGTGTGTGTGTGTACCCTCGCATTCTCAGGAAGCAGCATTGTGCAGTGCGCAGCGACACCAATGTCTCGCGGCTGGCGGTGGACAAGCATGTGTTCCTGAGTAAAGTGGGTGGCCAGGTGGTGGAGATCTGGGACAAGAAGAGTGACAAGATCCTTGACCTCATCGACTGTGCTCAGTTACTGCGGTGGGTTCATTACATTTACATTTAGTAATTTAGTCATTTAGCAGACGCTTTTATCCAAAGCGACTTACATATGTGCGACTTACAATGTATACACATTTTACATTTTAACTGATGGCACACTGCACATCAGGAGCAATTAGGGGTTCAGTGTCTTGCTCAAGGACGCTTCGACAGGGAATCGAACTAGCAACCTTCTGATTACTAAACGACTTCTCTACCTCCTGTACCACTGTCGTTCATGACAGCATCACACATGCACACAGGTGATCAGTTGACCTGCCGTTGCCTTGTTTGGATCAAACACTTGCTGCAATGTTGAATGTGTTAATAAGTGATAGTTTCATTCATCTTTACGATCCATGAAGAGACATAGTAAAGGCCAGCGGTGTTCATTGTGAATCCTAACAGACCCAACGCCTGCTCGAAGCCCAGAAGAGCCAGCACAGAGGTGTTTGGAGAGATGGAGCCATCTTGGGTTACTGTAAAAGCTCTGTTGGTGCAGCACGGCACAACACTGTGGATTGGAACGAGAGCTGGCCATATCCTGCTGGTGGAACTTTCCAGTAGGCAACTACTGCAAGCAGTCAGTCTACACTGCCACTCAGTCAGGGGCATGGCATCTGTCCTGATTGGTAGGCTACTGAACAAATCTTGCTCTGTTTTGCTGTTGTTGTTTTTGAATATAACTTGTGCCATCTTAAAGAAATCGTATGTTCACAACATCCACACAGACATAGGGCTGACCAGCAAACACGGATTCTGTTAACTCTCTGATTCTCGAGAATGGACTTAAAATGAGTGATTAATTAGCTAAATAGTAACAAATTAGCTAGACCTCCTGTCCTTTTTTTTTCAGTATCTCAATTTCTTCAACTGTGCTCAGTTGTCTAATGAGAGAAACTGGTTTTGTAGAGTGGATTCAAATAATTTTTGATCATTTTTCCTCTAAAATCCTAGAAACACTCAACAGGAAGCACGTCATCATGGTACTAGGAAAACGTCTACGACTGGCCCAAGATCAAGTCAGGAATCAGTGTGGTAGGGGAGATACTTTTGTTAGCTTGCTGTGAAAATCTGATGACTACTGCCAGACACTGCAGTGAGATGTGTGCGATTACACTATTCAGTTTCTGCTCCTTTTTCTGTCGCATTTTATATGGTGTGTGTGTGTGTGTTAATCCATAAAATCTGTTTCTGTTCATTCTATATGGTGTGTGTGTGTGTGTGTTAATCCATACAATCTGTTTCTGTTCATTCTATATGGTGTGTGTGTGTGTTAATCCATACAATCTGTTTCTGTTCATTCTATATGGTGTGTGTGTGTGTGTTAATCCATACAATCTGTTTCTGTTCATTTTATATGGTGTGTGTGTGTGTGTGTGTGTGTGTGTGTGTGTGTTAATCCATACAATCTGTTTCTGTTCATTCTATATGGTGTGTGTGTGTGTGTGTTAATCCATACAATCTGTTTCTGTTCATTCTATATGGTGTGTGTGTGTGTTAATCCATACAATCTGTTTCTGTTCATTCTATATGGTGTGTGTGTGTGTGTTAATCCATACAATCTGTTTCTGTTCATTCTATATGGTGTGTGTGTGTGTTAATCCATACAATCTGTTTCTGTTCATTCTATATGGTGTGTGTTAATCCATAAAATCCAAACAATTTGTTCCTTCCAGATGAGGACTCCATTTTGATGACGTGGAACAGCACACTCCCCCTTGAAGTGAAAGACTTGAGTAGACACCGTGAGCTGAGGGAAGAGATCACAACCAAGATGAGAGAACATCTCTTTGACTGAACCGGCTGTGCACTATATTCACCCTTCCCCCCAACGTCAACAGCCTAACAATATTAGAATATAATCACGTATGGTTGTTGACTCTGTTGCCATTTATTTCACCAAAGTAGTGTTGGAGGCGGGGGGGGGGGGGGGATTTGAATGAATAATCTGAATAGAATCAAGGGAAGCCACTTGGTATCTTCTTTTTTTTTGCACGTCTTCCTTCCATATTTGATCTTCCTGGAGGGGGACAGATTCTGATTCTGGAGTGTGTTACTTCAGTTATGTTCACTTGTGTGCAAATCAGTTATGTTTTTTGTTTTAGTCTGGGTTGTGTGAATGTATCACTTGGATGAGTTTTTATCACGTAGGCTATGACTATTCAAAAGGGATGACCGATTATTTATGATAACTTCTCCTAGCACTTAAATCAAACTGGAAACCCCTTTTGATACCTCTTTTGATATTGACGATTTTATATAATTTATTGAAATGTCTGGTCCAACATGCCACGGATTATGCACATTGTATTGTGAGAGGCATGTCAATGTAGTAGGCCCTGATAGGCTACGTTTGTATTAAAATTGCAGTGTTGTGCTTACCGCGTGTCTGTGACGTGTTATTATTATTATTATTATTATTATTATTATTAGTCGCATACAGCGAGGTGAGTATTTCACCCGCCACGGTAGGCGGCACCATTAATATTGAGTATGTGTGGTTTGTCAGTAGAAGAAACGCCTTGCCCTCCTTGTGAACCATGTGATGCAAACAGTCATCCAGGGACCTGCCTACGCAACTTAAAACTAGACGCTTTGATAACTAGCCTTGGGTCTAGGGTTTGGCTGACATAGCATTCACAACAGCAGAGGTTACATCACAAAATTCGGCCATTGACAGTGAGGTGACAGAGACTGAGAGACCCATGCGATCCGCATACTTTGACATTGGCATGACATTTTTTGTCTGTGGTTCTATCCGTGATATCCACACAGTGACTCGACGAAATAATCTAGCTACTTGCTAGCTAGCGACCTACGCTATATACTTAACTGGTCCTATCTCGGGCAAACCAGTAAGTGACGTAAGTTTGTGAAACTACTCAGGCCGATCTTCATTATCAAGGTTTTTCCTAAATCTTCTACGTGTAATGTTATATTTGGATGTTTAAGTTTGGAAGCGATGCATGATACGGGGTGTTAGTGTTTTTAACCTAGCTAGCTTGTCTATGACTGCTAACGTTAGCTGTTTTGTAAGGTTAGCCAGTGGTTTTCCACTGCTCGTATGAATTTCTCCTCTTTTCATTGGCTTGGGCCTGTAGGATTACGAAAGCCAGTAGCAGATCACCCTCCCTCACACTTGTTGAGCTTGAAGTTGCGCTGTATTTATAGCGTGGTGTTACGTTTGTGATTCTGTGTTCATTACGCGTCAACCTAAAGCGTCATAATGTGCCTCTGAATTTCCCCAGACCTTGACATAAATATGTCCTGCTGCACATGCACGTCTGCGGCGAGGGTTCTTTTTAATACAGCACAGAAAGGTAAGTGTAGGTTTCAGCAACTAATGTAAAAGTTGCCATATATGTTCATTCATTTCAGTGAGACGTTATGACCAAAACCGGGTCGAATTATGCTTCGCTGTCTGATGAAGTTACATGAGCTTGTTACGTCACTTTGCAAAATTAGTTATAAGGATAAGTTACATCGTTACCCCCGTATAGTCTGTTGGAACTTGGTATGAATTAAATATATCCTATGAACATTGTTTTAAAAAATGTGCTTATCTAAATCAGTATGTAATTACGTACATCTTTGTTGCATAGTATGCTTAGGGGGGTTGTGAGATGATTGACTCGAACGCAAGAGGGCCCCCATAAGTGTCATAGTATAGGCTTTTGAGGGGTGCAAAATCTAGTGACTTGGAATGCATTGTTTTGTTATTTGATTTTGAGAAGAACATCTAACATGTTTTGCCAGAATCAGACAATGGTGCTAAATGTGTCAATGCACTGTGATGTAAAGACATGTTTTTTAAATCCATTTAAACCAACTAAGCAACCCACACCCTGAAGAGAAGTGTCATTGACTTGTTTAAAATGCTGCTAAAACTTTTGTCAATAAGTTTGTGCATTATTATTTAGAACCCGGCGGGAAATGTTTTCCCAACCTGAAAGTTATATAGCGGCAACACTTTCAACCGCACTTTTATGTCCAGCTTTGGGTTGTTAAAAGTGCTCACAAGTGCTCATCTGCCCACACTCACCATATCTGAGTATTTTGTGTGTGTTTGTAGTGAACAGGTGTCCTTGTTTTTGCTGTCTGGAGTGACTTGGAATGTTCTGTCTCCTTCAGCTGGATTGTCCAGTTCACGGGTTCAGCTGTTTGCATTATGCAGACCAGCATCTCGTGAGACCCACCTGCCTCCCTCGGTGCGCGTCCGGTCATTCTCTGAAGCTGTGGTGTGTTTCGCCTCAAAAGAAGGGACCCCTAAGGATAGCTCAAGTGATGGAGCAAAGGTATGCATTTCTCTCAGGTCATCTCTGTTGGAAGTATGTTGTCTCTTCATGTGTGTGCACAACATAAGTCAATGCTTTGCGTGAGTAGATAAAAGGTATCGCTTATGTACTGTAACTCCGATTGCCTTTTGTCCCCCAGAAAAGTATGGCTGAAGGGGGTGGGAAACGGACCGGTTCAGGTGGCTCTGGCAAGGGAGGTAGTCAGCTCAGGTGCCCAAAGTGTGGAGATCCCTGCACTCATGTGGAGACCTTTGTCTGTAAGTGACACTTCATTAGAACATTCATTGAGATATCCCTTTGGTAGCAAAACGGCAGGGTTTGTGTGGAGTGCCTGTGTACATTTTTTAATTTTTTTTATTTATTTTGACTGAGAATGTCTGTGTTAGATGTTGAGCTAAACATTTTAAGCGATTCATTGTTCTGCAACAGTGTATTTCTCTTGCCTAAAGGGATTTTTTTTCCTCTTCTTTGTCAGCTTCAACACGGTTTGTGAAATGTGAAAAATGTCACCACTTTTTTGTGGTACTGTCAGAGACGGACTCTAAAAAAGGTCTGAATAAGGAGGCTGAATCTGCTGCTGAAGCTGTTAAAATGGCCTTTGCACAGAAGCCACCTCCTCCCCCTAAAAAGGTAAGCTTACATTCCACACCACAGATCTTATGACGTGTATATAGCTGGTTGAAGAGTGGCTTTGGTGGGTTAAGCTGCTGTCATCGATAGATCTCATTTGTATTTAAAATTAAATGTACCTTATTTCTATATATTTTTAAATGGATCAATGCCTTTTCGCAAAATGTAAGTAGATATTTAGACCGTGGTTTCATCAGTTCAGCCATCTGTCATATTTGAGATCCATTGTTTTGTTTTTTCAAACAGATCTATACCTACCTCGATAAGTATGTTGTTGGCCAATCCTATGCCAAGAAGGTCTTGGCAGTAGCTGTGTATAACCATTACAAGAGGATCTACAACAATATCCCCGCCGGAGGCCGGCAGCAGGTGGAGGTGGAGAAGCAGACCTCCCTCACGCCACGGGGTGGGTAGACTTCTCACATGGGACACACAGGTTTGCTGCTCATGCTGTCAGCTCATTGTGTTAATGCACAGCTGATTGAGCCTAGTCTCTGTAAAAGCTGCCCAACTCCATACTGAAGTGTGCTTGACTGGCTGGTTTGGTATTCGTTCCGATGGGTATTGGTAGATAGAATGCAGGTGTTTGAAGGACATTTACCTTCATGGGAAGACACTCGTCGTATCCCGTCCTGCTGGAATCAGTATTTCTGAAAGGTTCTTTTGTCCAGAGTTGTAGTGGCGGTAGTCATGATAAGATCAATGTCCTCCTCTCTCTGTAGAACTAGAGATCAGAAGACGGGAGGATGAATACAGATTCACAAGTAAGTGCTAATTCCACATCACATCGTCCCTGTCCAGTAGCCAGCACATTTCAGTCACTGCAGTTCACCATTCACCCCTTTTTGTTTGTCTTTATTTCACCAATTCTGTTTCATTATTTGTCGTCATTTGTGGGTTGTACAAATGCCAAACATTACAGACATGTCTGTAATTAAAAGTTTGTTTGTGCTCCAGTGAGAAGAAGCACGTGTTTAGGCATCTGAGTTGGCCTGCTGGGGCAGCTCTGTGTGTGGGCTCTGAAGTAATAGTAATTCTCCAAATCAGAACTGAAAATGCCATGCACCTCATTTAGGATTGGTCAATGAATCATCATGTGTGTTCGTTCTCTCAACACATTTAACCAGACAACTCTAGCTATAGATGAATCATATGTTCAACATCACCAATGAGAAAATGCGGTTTTAAAGTAAGGCAACGACAGACGCCACAGGCTGGAGCGGTTGGACCCTGCCCTAGCTGTAGGGGCTGATGTCATATAAACGCCCCACCTGGGTAGATCTAGGGCAGATGAGCTCTGTAAGAATGGTTAAAGGCTAAGGCTGTTTCTATCTAATATCTATTATCTATCTACTATCTATGTATGGAAATGCTATGTATCTCTGTGACCTAGTTTACCAGTCTGAGAGCCCCACTGTCCCTCACCCTGCCTTCATTCAGTAACTGCCTCTTGGACCCTCTCCAGGTGGCTGGGTTTCAAAACGTGGACTTTGACCCACTCGAGTCACATTACAGCTCACAGGCAGCTGGGCCTAGAACCAGGTCGGCCTTATGACATAAGAACAGAATCATAAGTAAGAGTGGCGTTCACTAGCTCCAATCAGGTTAGGTTTGCTGCTGCATCAAAAAATAAGCTGTTATTTGTACCAGTACTGTTGAACAGCGACATTGGTACAAAAACATCCTGAATACTACTGAAACAGCAGTGTCGCTATTTAATTCAAGCACACATTTGTTACTTTAGCGTATACATGTGTTTGCTGTTTTGTTTTTAATGTGTTTGCTGTTTTGTTGTAATGTGTGTGTGTGCTGTTCAGGTGTAATGTGTGTGTGTGTGTGTGCTGTTTTGTTGTAATGTGTGTGTGTGCTGTTCAGGTGTAGCGATGCAGTTGGGTTAGTGGGGAGCTAGCCAGCCATAGTGTATTTGATCAGCTGTGGTGTAGCTGAGGTTGGCCTGACCTACTTTGGGGATGTCCACAGCACTGGAGCCAGCCGAACCAGTGGCATGTTTACCCAACAATATACCCACAAAGCCACTATATAGGCATTTTTGGAAGGGTATGCTAAGCTAAAAAAAAAAAAAACACATTCTGTTTCACCAGTGGTACCACTTTCATTTCAGAATATTTGAGACTGTTACATGTTCACATAGCCAACTTGAAGACTTGATAAGGTATTATAAGTATATATAAGTGTATATATAGTATTTACAAGTATATAGTATAACCTACCGTATTTTCCGGACTATAAGCCGCTACTTTTTTCCCACGCTTTGAACCTCGCGGCTTAAACAACGATGCGGCTAATTTATGGATTATGATACCTGTGACTGTATACGGTGGCTTTGTGTTTACGGTGGCTTTGTGGAGCTAGGATGCTAGCATGGATGCAGCCGCATGGATGCTTAGCTCCACGCGATTTCTCAGTATCTCTCAATAACTTAACTAATGTCAAAATAACCACAGTCTACCAGCGTAGACAGAACACAACTCAAAACACTTTAGAAAATAAAATAAAAGTTTACAACAATATAAATCCAGTCTTCAAGTTCTTTAGCTCACTGGTTTCAAACTAGCGTCTGTCTTCAATCTAACGTTCTAGCTTCTGATTGACTCTTGCGACTGTGCGCTCTTAAAGCAACAGTGCACTTATCTAACTGGCAAAACTAACTATTGTATTAGTTTTGATATTCATTTTAGCCTGTGTAAAGTTAATTTGTTTCAATGTTGCGGTAGGCACCTGCGGCTTATAGACATGTGCGGCTTATTTATGTTAAAAATAATTATTTTTAAAAAATTCAGTGCGTGAGGCTTATATTCAGGTGCGCTCAATAGTCCGGAAATTACGGTATTCAGAATTTTCTAAATTCACACATTTTGTTTTACTTCGCAAAAATGTACAAGGTATAAAATGGGACCCACATAGAGAACACTTTATGCCTTTTAACATTGCTTTTTTTCCCTGTAAAACTGTGCTTCATGCAATGTCTCCGAGGTCACTTTGGTAAAGTCGTCTCTAAACCTGAATAGGATTGAAATGTCTTGAGGTCCATCTATCCTGTCTGAATTGTGACATAAATTGAAATTGACAAAATTGTTAGTTTCCTGTGACTGACAAAAATGTAAGCAGCAGTCATTGGAGCCAGAGAGCCCTTGGGGCCAGAGCCGAGCACTGACGCCACTAAACCTGCTGAGCTGGTGCAATGCAGACCAAATTGATCAGCTAAATCTGACATGTGTGTGTAGTAATGCCATAGACATCTTGGTCAAATCTGACATGTGTGTGTAGTAATGCCATAGACATCTTGGTCAAAAGCTCCCACATCTGGTTACATTTGACCTGTATATTTCACTGATCAAACATTTCCGAGCATCACATTCAATATCTATTTATTTATTTATTTGTCATTTTTTTAAGTCAAATTGTCAGTCTGTAAAAAATGTGCTGCTGGTTAATAGTATTTGTTTTGTCTTTGATATCTCTCTCAGAGCTGCTTCAAATAGCTGGTATCAGTCCCCATGGCAACGCTCTGGGTGCCTCTGTGCAGCAGCAGGCCACCCAGCAGACCCTTCAGGAGAAGCGGGGCGGAGAGGTCCTAGACTCCAGCCAGAGCGACATCAAGCTGGAGAAGAGCAACATCGTGCTGCTCGGCCCCACTGGATCAGGTCAGTGTGGGACTGGGAGTTGATCATTCATTCTGATACGGACTGGCACAGTTTAAAACGTCTTAAAAAGTAAAAAATAAAAAGTCTTTCATGTGGATTGAGGTTGACCTAATTTAGCTTTCTACGAATGAAATGGGTGACTGATAAAGTGGCATGACAACATGGAGGACATCCCACTGGTGTGACGTAGTAATCAACTTAACCCTGACGTTTACCATATCTTATCGGCAGGGAAAACTCTATTGGCGCAGACCTTGGCGAAATGCCTGGATGTACCCTTTGCCATATGTGACTGCACCACGCTGACTCAGGCCGGCTACGTGGGCGAAGACATCGAGTCGGTCATCGCCAAACTGCTGCAGGATGCCAACTACTCCGTGGAGAAAGCCCAGCAAGGTAAGAGAGCAGCGTGCAGTGGCACACTCTCTCCAGCCCCTGTGGAGCTCAGTATACTGCTGCGCTCCGATTGGTTGGTGGAAGAAAGCGCCGCCCTAATTCATCTCTGGGTTGGGTTGGGTTGAGTTGGGTTGAGGAGAAACATTGTGTGTTTTCTGTACCTCACCTTTTGCACAATCTCAGAATCCTTTGGCCATTTTCCCCCAGGTGCTCCCCCAAGTAACAGGCTTTCTCTGGACCTGTTGTGCTGTCGGTATTAGGTTGGTTAGGAAACCGTGGCTGAGGATAACATTGACATAGTTTATCTTCTGAGTTTACTTCTAGATAAGAGCGTGCATGATGTTGGGAGTACCGATTGTTTTTCAACTTGATCCTTTTTTTTTTTAATGGAAACATGTTATTAAGAGTCTTTTTCTCACACTCTTCACAGGAAGTAAACTGACCTGTCATCAAAATGTCATCTTTAGTGTGAATTCATGCCTTGGATCATCCAGTCCTTCACACACACCAGTATCCACACAGTGATGGCAGTCTCACTCGTTCTGTGTGTTTGGCAGGCATCGTATTCTTGGATGAGGTGGACAAGATTGGCAGTGTCCCTGGCATCCATCAGCTGAGAGATGTGGGGGGAGAGGGAGTGCAGCAGGTTGGAACGCCACTTGCTCTGTCCCATGACTCACGGCCATTCACAATGATATGATATGTGCTTTACGCAACCTCTGGGAACATCTGGATACCTGGGATCTCTTTTGGCTTCACTTCATCTGCTTTAAAATCCCTTTGACTGGACGTATCATTCCTGGAAATCATGTGAAGTACAGCGTTATCTTACTGTTTCTCTCTCTGTCTCTGTCTGTCTCTCTCTCTCTCTCTCTCTCTCTCTCTCTCTCTCTGTCTCTCCCTCTCTCTCTCTCTCCCCCCCCCCCCCCCCCCTCTCTCTCTCTCTCTCTCTCTCTCTCTCTCTCTCTCTCTCTCTCTCTCTCTGTCTGTAGGGTTTATTAAAACTCCTGGAGGGTACAATCGTAAACGTCCCGGAGAAGAACTCTAGGAAGTTGAGGGGGGAGACGGTGCAGGTGGACACCACCAACATTCTGTTTGTGGCGTCTGGGGCCTTCAATGGCCTGGACAGGATCATCAGCAGAAGGAAGAACGAGAAGGTGAGTTAAAGAACAGTGCACACAACTCAGACTCTTCAGTCTCTTAAATATTCACAAGCTAAAAGGCACTAAGTACATGAATACAGGACAGCAATTAGTCTTGGTGAAAATCCTCCCTTGCACCAAAGTGATCCTCCTGTGTTCCCTTTCCAGTACCTGGGATTTGGAACACCGTCTAACCTGGGCAAGGGGCGGCGGGCCGCGGCGCAAGCGGACTTGGCCAACACCACCGGCGGCGGGGACAACGATGCCGTGGCGGAGATGGAGGAGAAGGACCGACTGCTGAGGCACGTGGAGGCCCGGGATCTCATTGAGTTCGGTATGATCCCAGAGTTTGTGGGGCGTCTGCCTGTGGTGGTTCCCCTGCACAGCCTGGACGAGGACACGCTGGTGTGCATCCTCACGGAGCCCCGCAACGCCGTGGTGCCCCAGTACCAGGCCCTGTTCAGCATGGATAAGGTTAGCCACTGACCGCTGATTACAGTGAGCGTCATCACCTTTTTTGACCTGACACCTGGGTTTAGCTTTAGCTTTTGTTTTTTTTAAGAAACCTGTAGCTTGATTTGCTTGTTAGAGAGGTACTCAAGACATCAGAGCTCAGTACCTTTTTAGATGTCACACATGTGAACCTGATGATATAAACGTGTGTCACAACGTGTGTGTGTTTCATTTCACCTTTCCCCTCAGTGTGATCTGAACGTAACTCCAGATGCGCTAAGAGCCATAGCACGCCTGGCTCTGGAGAGGAAGACGGGAGCCCGCGGGCTCAGATCCATCATGGTAAGGACATGCTTGCCCTCTTACACAGCGCCTTCAACACATGGCCCATACACAAGTCCATTTGTGTGGCTTCCAGCAGTAAGAATGCACCATGTGTTAGAGAACTAGAGTTTGATTTGAATCTTTTAATATCCTGCTGTATAATTTAGATATTTTAAATGTGTCTGTCTGTGTACCTGACATCTCTCTACACCCTTAAATGTCTTTGACAGGAGAAGCTTCTGCTTGAGCCCATGTTTGAGGTGCCCCATTCAGACATAGTTGCCGTGGAGCTAAACAAAGAAGTCGTTCAAGGCAAGATGGAGCCCCTGTACATCAGGCAAGTGGAGCTCTGAAATAACCTCCTTGTGTTTGTCCTGATTCTGACCAACTCACTTGGGACACAGGTGAATGTGGAGACCTGAAGCTCCGAGTCTAAAATCCTGCGCTTTGCTTTGGTTTCCCCCCCAGACATTTACATTTAGTCATTTAGCAGACGCTTTTATCCAAAGCGACTTACATATGTGCAACTTACAATGTATACACATTTTACACTGATGGCACACTGCACATCAGGAACAATTAGGGGTTCAGTGTCTTGCTCAAGGACACTTCGACAGGGAATCGAACTAGCAACCTTCTGATTACTAACCGCCTTCTCTACCTCCTGTACCACAGAGCGCCCGCCAAGGAGACGACGGAGGAGGAGTACGACTCCGGGGTGGAGGAGGACAGCTGGCTCAGACAGGCTGATGCTGCCAAAAACTGATGGTCCACCCCGTCGGTGAATTCAAGAATTTACAAAAATTAAAACAATGTTGTAGTACACTGTCATGGAGATTGCCATCTGGATGCCTTCCTGATGTGGTCCTGGTGTGGTCCTGGTGTGGTCCTTGCAGGTAGACTGAGGGAGATGTTAGGTAATGCGAGAGACCTTGTCTTTGAGTAATCACGAAACAACCCTCCGTTTCTCCTCATCTCCTTTGCTCCCCACCTATCGGATGTTTGGACTCGTTAGGAAAAGGATGCACGTCGACTATATTCTGTTCAATCTTTGGGGATTGTTAACAATTTTTTATCTGTGTAAAGATAATTTTCTTTGTTTGTGGGTATTTTGTTCCTTTCCTCTTGTGTGTTTTGCGACAACAGTAAAGGAAAGAATTGCCCTGAATGGGATCATTTGATACACTTGAAGGCATAGGGTAGGAAAGGAATGATTGCATTTTAGTATTTCATGTTAGATAATACATACTACTACCATGTCCCTATTTACTGGGGCATACTATTCCAGAAACACATATAAGCTGTGATGTTATTCTTCCCAAAATGTTTGTTTTAAATGGTACATGGAATCGAATGCTGTTCTGCCCAGTAGAGATGCTACAGAGCAGGCTATCTTTATACATAAAGAACATATCACACGAAAACCAGCAAGGGGGAAAAAAAATGACAGTGACCTTTTTTGGAAATGGTTAAGAAAGTATTGTTTCCGTTTGAACTTTCTCATCCTGAGTCTCTCTTCCACTCACACCATCCTGCTGAAGGCTGAGGAGTGGCAGGAGCAGGAGTGGGGTGTGTGAGGTGGGAGCTACACTAGGCTGTGTTCATGATCCCCCTCACCATTCATTCACACTGTGTCTCAGAATAGCTTTTAACAGTCTTTGTCATCCAAAAAAAAAACACCTTACCATTTCTGTGATTTAAAAGTGCAGTACATGAGATTCATTTTCTCTCGGTTCTTTTTTTGATTCTTTTAGTTGTTCAGGATCCTGCTGCTCTTTATTTCTCCCTCAGAGGTCAACACAACAGCCTATATGCCCTTAAGTTTGAAAACGCAAAGAATTTATAGATATGATTGTTTAAATACGTAAATAAAATGTATATCTGTAAAGGTTGTCTTTATTTACTGAATGTCTTAACAAATGGAGCACAGCTGTATTATACAGTCGAGATTAAGTTTGTGAACCCCTACATGAACCTGGACATTTTTATGAATTGATCCTAAAATGTGACGTGATTGTCTAAATCACAGTAAAAATAGATACTCATGATGTGGTAAACAGACAGTATTAATAGATAACAGACAGTATTAATAGATACTCGTGATGTGGGTAAACAGACAGTATTAATAGATAACAGACAGTATTAATAGATACTCATGATGTGGTAAACAGACAGTATTAATAGATAACAGACAGTATTAATAGATACTCGTGATGTGGATAAACAGACAGTATTAATAGATAACAGACAGTATTAATAGATACTCATGATGTGGTAAACAGACAGTATTAATAGATAACAGACAGTATTAATAGATACTCGTGATGTGGGTAAACAGACAGTATTAATAGATAACAGACAGTATTAATAGATACTCATGATGTGGTAAACAGACAGTATTAATAGATAACAGACAGTATTAATAGATACTCGTGATGTGGGTAAACAGACAGTATTAATAGATAACAGACAGTATTAATAGATAACAGACAGTATTAATAGATACTCGTGATGTGGTAAACAGACAGTATTAATAGATAACAGACAGTATTAATAGATAACAGACAGTATTAATAGATAACAGACAGTATTAATAGATACTCGTGATGTGGATAAACAGACAGTATTAATAGATACTCGTGATGTGGATAAACAGACCCACCTCTTATAGTGAGGAGGAGCATCATGGGTAATCAGTCGGGGAACAGTCAATTTCAAGCAGAAAGAATCTTAAAATGAGGCAATAATACAATATTAGAGACTCTGATTAAACATAAAAAACTATACTACTAAAACACATATACAACTATTATACAATCT
This sequence comes from Clupea harengus, assembly GCF_900700415.2. NCBI lineage: Eukaryota > Metazoa > Chordata > Actinopteri > Clupeiformes > Clupeidae > Clupea > Clupea harengus. The sequence goes on from NC_045154.1 coordinate 1,157,430, forward strand.
ACCAGAGTTATAAACAAAACAGCTCTTAATCACACCACTACTGATTATTTCAATGAATTGTGTTTATAATTCATATATACTTTATTATGAAAATAGGAAAAATACAAATTTGAATATAAAGAAAAAAAGTGTCATTAGAAAGATACTGAAGACCTAATGCTTCCATGCAAATGGTTGTTTCATATGGGATCTGTGTTTGTAAACAAGTTGTGTAAAGCAGGCATGACTCAGAATGTGTAAGCCCAGGATCATAAGAGCTTTACGCCCAACCTGAGCTTCATTGACACATTGCACCTTGAGTACGGGACGTTCGGATGACTGCAACAGACAGACCACTGCTTTACACTCAGACCTGTCCAGGCCGCTACTCCGTCCCGGTTGCTTCACTCTGTTGGATCTTCTCACATCTGTGTTTGTAAGTATTTTGAGTATACTGTGGTATCATTGGGTACTGAGAACCTAGAGGAGTCTGTTTGTCATATAGTATGTCTAGATATATCGAAATGTATTTGAAGTGGCAAGGCTGGGGTTGTCTTCTGAGTGCACCAATGCATCCTTACATGTTCTCCTAAATAGTCCTGTTTGATTGCAGTGTGTAAGTACACTTGCACAAAGATATGAAGATGAATACATGTGTGTTGGGACACGTGAAAGATTAGCACAGCCTGATTAAAGAGGGATAATGCCACTACGCATGCTTATTTTACAGGACCACAGGCTGAACTTTAACACATCAGTTAACACAACAACAGCCTGTGTCTCACGGCGTGGACAGCGGGTGGTTTTCCCAGGTGTACTCCAGCAGATGAACTGATTAGTGAAACGTTTTGTTTAAAACAGCATGAGTAGCTTTGAAGACCTCCCCTTTAAGACCCTCATGGGCCCTCTAGACGAGCCGCCGGACGAGACTCGAGAGGTCACGGCCCCAGACCTAAACATTCCAGACTGCCTTCAAATACTTCATGATACAACGGTGGGACCCAATGATATTTATCATATTTATTTAAAGAAACATTGTGGAGGCCTGTTTCACAAGACACATTCCTTTTTTTTTTGTTGGTAGGACTACCACTACACCAACTAGCTGGGCATGAAAAATGATGATTAATGTATGAGCTCACAATTGATGGCATTTTGTACGGTTTGGCCACTTGGTTCTTTACACCATCCATGTGTATGTTTCTCTACAGTATGAATTCGCCCTGGAAAACTGGGTCCTAAGTGGTCTTGGAGGGTTGTGTGGTCTTAACGTGGAGTCGCCTGATCCTCTGTCAAGCACTCTTCCCTCCTGCCCCCCTCACCGGATGATGCTCAGCAGCCCGCAGGAGAGTCGCTCGTCCAGACGCAGAAACGTTGAAAGCTGGGAGTCAAGGCGACGCCCGCGTAGCAACAGCCTGGGCGCTGCCGATGCGGGCTACCCACCTCAGCATCGCTCAGTGAAGTTCCTGGTGGAGTCTGAGTGGGATGCTGGTGGATACTCTGAGGATGATGAGGGCTCGCCCACGGAGGACGTCCCCTTCCTCTCCTGTCAGTGTGGGGAGAGGCCACGCAGCTCCGGGGCCAAGCGCCAGGGTTCCAGACAGAGCTCTTCTCCTCACCGATCCGGGCCTTCTTCCCCGCGGAACGCGCCGCGCCCCAGGAGATCCGTGTCCACTGGTCAGGACCTCCAGCTGGCCGGGGCTCCACAACGAATGAACAGTCCGCAGCGCCACGGGCAGAGAGCATCAATGATGAGGCGCAGCACTAGTGGCTCCAATGGTAGAAGGCACTCAATGAGCCAGCAGAGCCCAGCCCCACCCCCACCCCCAGCCCCAGTCCCAGCCATCTCCTCCCTGATGCAGCCCAGGCCATCCTCGGCTGGGAACCTCTCTTCAAGCAGAAGTCACAAACCCACTGCACAGGTATGACCTCTTAGATGATAGGTGGAAACAACTGGAAAGACTTACAACCAGTCAAAAAGTATAAGGAAAAAATATCCATTTGATTTAGGGGTAAAAAAGTGCATGCGCTGTAATATCACATTACATATTTAGCTTCAGTTCTCAGAATGAGGTTACAATTGAAACTATGATCAGGACGAAAAACAATGTTTGAAGGGGAACTGAATTTCACTGAATGAGCCCGTTTAGCGATTAAAAATACCATGCAATGTAAATGTATCTTTGTGAATCTCTTTAGAGGACTCAGCGATGCAAGACCTCCCATGGACGAGCCTCGGGGCAAGACTCGTCATCAGAGCTGCTGTCCGCGCTCAGTCAGGACGAGAGGGAGCTGCTAGGTGTCGTGACCGAGCGCGGCTATTCCGTCCGGACAGCCATCATCACATTGCAGAGAACCGGTCTTCGCAAACCAGAACAGGTCTCATGCCTGATCTATAAAACTGCTGTTAGTGTTCAAGCACTGTACTCAATGAATCATAAAGGAGAAGCTATGACATGAGTGTTACTATAGTTCACACTGTTGTTGGTTACAGTCATTTTGCAAAGATCTTGAAAGATCACCCTCTGGGGCGACAGTGGTACAGGAGGTAGAGAAGTCGTTTAGTAATCAGAAGGTTGCTAGTTCGATTCCCACTGTCGAAGCGTCCTTGAGAAAGACACTGAACCCCTAATTGCTCCTGATGTGCAGTGTGCCATCAGTGGAAATGTAAAAATGTGAATACATCCTTGTAAGTCGCTTTGGATAAAAGCGTCTGCTAAATGACTAAATGTAAATGTAAATGTTGATGACAAAGGCTTTTTGTCATCAGATCCTGAGTTACCTGGCGGCCTGCAAAAGACTGAGTGGCCTGGGCTACGACCGGGCACAGGTGGAGGAGGCTTTGGAGATGTTTCAGAACAGCGAAAGCAAGGTGACGCCACCCACCCACTCAGGGTTAGAGAACCAGCGTATGTGCAGAGCTCATTGGGTGAACTTCATACGGGGGGTCGGAGTTCAAGGTAGAGGGCAGAGTTCAAGGTAGAGGGCAGAGATGGATTTCAACTGACAAAATATCAACTCCATTTCTGTGACATTGTGCTTTTTATCCCCTCAGGCTGCAGAGTTCTTGCTTCTCTTGACTCAGTTCAATGAGATGGGCTTCCAGCAGCACGCCATCAAAGAGGTTCTGCTGGTGCATGGCAACCACCGGGAGAGGGCCTTGGAGGAGCTCATGATGAACACAATATGAACACCCCGACAGAGAGGGCCTTAGAGGAGCTCATGATGAACACTATATGAACACCCCGACAGAGAGGAGGTCACGATGAACACCCCGACAGAGAGAGGAGCTTAGAGGAGCTCATGATGAACACTATATGAACACCCCGACAGAGAGGAGTTCACGATGAACACCCCGACAGAGAGGGCCTTAGAGGAGCTCATGATGAACACAATATGAACACCCCGAGAGAAGGCCTTAGAGGAGCTCACGATGAACACAATATGAACACCCTGACAGAGAGGAGCTCACGATGAACACAATATGAACGTGTACTTCTGATTAGCCATAACCACATTTACCACATGTACAAAAACAGTCCCCTTTTAGGAATAATGTCCCAGGAAAATGTAACCTACATTACAGAGGATAATAATTCACCGGCTTGTAGAACGGATGTACAACCATTACTCATACTACTTTACTAGAAATACAGTATACTTGAAATGAATACTGATGTGTTCACATGGAGAAATGATGCAAATACAGTGGGCATATACCCTATGGTGTTTTTTTTATTACTAAACTAATTAACCATCTATCTAACACCAGTATTTTCAGCCACTACTAACAGTAGGATGAAGCACAATGTTTTGTTCTTGGCACGGCCGTTAAAGTCACAGGATTGAAGGCAATAACAGACATGCAGAAAAGACAAGACGGCAGTAGGACTGAACGCTGGAACACCTAAACTTTTATTGCAAGTTGCTCATCCCTGTATTTACATGGAGCTGAACCATAGTTCTATGGCCATAGCAAGATACCCATTACACTTATATTAGACACTCGTGTTTGGAGCGTTTGGTATTGAATTTACTTCACAAACTTTTTGGGGTATTTTCTGTGCCCAAAGAGAGCAAAAAGATCCTTAGGAGTATAATCTTCAAAGATCAGTACAGTTCTGGTGGAGCACATACAGTAAATCCAAATATACAGCATACTGTGCCGAAAGCCACACTCATAATTCCCATCCTAACACACACACACACACACACACTCAGTAGTACACCACTGCTAAAAATATAGAGTAGAATTGATCAGCAAGGGGTTGACTGATTAAATACTAAATTGCTAAAGAAAACAAAAGAAGGCAAGCATAGAATGTACAAATAGTGTCATATGTACAAATACACACCATTTCAAAGCTTTTTAAGAGTACATTTACATGCAGCAGAATCATGTAGAATAGATGGCTTACATTTTTCCTTCAAAAGGCATGTAGATTGATCTTAGAACTTGAAACAAAGATGGCAAGTCAACTAATAGTGTTATATACAAACAATTTAAAAGCTTTTTAAAAAAAACATTTACATTCAGCAGAATCATGGACCGCTTACATTTTCCTTCATGTGGGTCATTTAAAAGGGCAAGCGGAGAGGAGTCTCTTCAGCCGTCAGTGTGTTATGGTGGAGTTCAGCGATCCTTTCTTGACATGGGACTTTGAGGCACTGGAGAGTTCACGCTGAAAGATGAAAAGCAGCACAATTAGAATCATAGGATGTATATATACACTCAGAATGTACCTGCCATAATCCATCAACACCACATACATTTCCAATTCCAATTCTTTCCAATACAGTAAGTGTACTCTGGCATTAGGTTGAATAGATACAGAATGGTCATAATAACTAGGTCCCATCATTTCTTTGAGGTCTTGCATAATCAACAACCTGATCAAGCCCAATTTAATAGAACATGTTGAGTCAATACTGGACCAGGCCTAACTGGCAGACATGTTAGGTCTTCAACTGTGGAGCCTGAAGGCGGTCCTAAAGGATGCATCTACCGTCACCATCGGAGAGGCAAAAAAGAGAATAAAGCTAAAATGCCAACAGCAAGCAGAGGGATATGAGTGTCAGCGTTAGAGGGAACCTTCCAGAACACGGCCCAGAACAAACGCCAAAGATGAGTCAACCTCTCGAACACTAGAGTGAAGTGTTGTTAAGGTGGGTTTGTGCGTGTGCATGTGTCATTTCCTGCTGTATGAGAAGAAGGTTTGAAGCCCAGCATAGTCAAAATCATGAACTCAATGTCAAAGGGGGAGAGTTAGAGAGGGAACTCTTGGTGATAGTGTTAGTACTGAACATGCAATAACTGCTGCATACAAACCTTACGATGGTAGACTCAAGGTTGATACAATCCCTCTAAAAACAAAATGTAAACTGTCACTCAACATCTTCTCACCAGACAAAGGCTGCTAAAACAACCAAAGCCTGGGCGGTACTTCATAATCAGTATTCAACTACATCAAACTCCTATAAACACAACTTATTTCATGATCCTGGGTGACTGGACTGAATACACGGCTTCCATCAGGAGCCATATTGATAGTGGTGACAGGGAACAGTCAGCTGACAATAACGCCAATGTCATCCTCCATCTATCTATCTATCTATGTGTTCGATCGCCAGAGTAGGACTGGCATATCTGACTTGAACCGTGTTTGAGCAGGAGTTTGATTGAAGTCAGATTTAAACCAATCAGGATATATGAGTTACCACGAAGGGTACAGGTACCACTTCACTTTCTTCCAGAACACCCCCCCCAGGCAGGGAGGGAGCTACGCTGGGATAAGAGTGCCCTCTGCTGACAGAGAGATGACAACACATGGAACAAGAAATAGTTCCACAGCCATGGCCTTTCAAAGTTGTGAATTTTGAGATCTAAATGATTGACTGTGACCCCCAAAACAACATTTTCGCCAAAAGGTGAAGAGTGAATAAGTGTTGCGTAGAACATGATCCTATGACCAGTTTTGTTTGTTTGTGTGTTTTTAATTAGATGATTAATCTTTCTTGCCAACACTACATGTTCAACTTTGCTGTGTGTCACTAGTGACCATCTGGGAGGAGCATTGCTGCTGCAGTACTCCAAACATGGTCCAGAGGCTCCTTGTTTGGACAACATGCTGCAAAAGCAGAAGTGAAGAAATCTAAAAAAAAAAAAAAAAAGCTTAATTACCGCAAATTCAGAGTATGTGCTGGCGACGGAGTTAATGCTGTAGTTCCTCTGGGGGCTGACAGGCAGCGTGCGCAGGGATCCCCCCAGGTGAGACATGTTCTCCTTGTTCCTCTCCAGGCCCAGGGGGGTTCGACCGCGCCCCGGGGTGCGCAGCGCAAGACCAACCTGGGGTTCACACATTCATGAAAACAACAACTGCTTAAAGGGATTTTTACTAGGGACAATAAACAGTCACAAACGGTCCAGTATTGAGTTAGAACGCTAAAAGCAGCAACTGCAATACGGTATTGAGTCAATCGTCTCATTTGGACCCAGGCTGGAAAATCCCAAAGTTGGCCTTTAAAGTAGAATGAATCAAATGATCTGCACTGTCGGTAGGACAAAGGTTGACCCCTTTCTTTGTGATTCCGTTTCAGCTGACAGTGAGGTGATGGTTACCTTGCTGGTAGACAGAGGTGGTCTCAGGACTGGGGACTGGCACACCAAGCCTCCATATGCTGAGCGCAGTGTGGTATTGGGAGTGGACATGATGGACGTAGTGTTCATCTGCAGAGAGAGAAAGAGACACACACACACATCAATCATCACATTGTATATGTCTAAATCTACAGCAATAAAGATTTTAGAAGGTTTGTCAAAATGTCACTTTCTGCACAACCCAAGATTTGATTATCTCGGGATTTCCATCTGAAGCAGTACATAAATCCCCACTCTGATCTGAATTACAGCTACTACTGTTATTCTGGTCTGAAAGGAAACACCACCATTGCCACATAATCCCAAACAGTGGAAATGGGTTACTTTGCCACATAATCCCAAACAGTGGAAATGGGTTACTTTGCCACATAATCCCAAACAGTGGAAATGGGTTACTTTGCCACATAATCCCAATCAGTGGAAATGGGTTACTTTGCCACATAATCCCAAACAGTGGAAATGGGTTACTTTGCCACATAATCCCAAACAGTGGAAATGGGTTACTTTGCCACATAATCCCAAACAGTGGAAATGGGTTACTTTGCGGGTTTTTCCTGGCGTGGGGGTCCCTGCCAGTCTTCTTTTGGTGGGCGTCTTCAAGGTCCCATACAGCATATCCTCCTCAGTCTGTTTGCTCTTCTTCATTTGCTTTACAGGACAGGAGAAGAAATCATAGGTCAGGAGACATGTCAATCATAGGTCAGGAGACATGTCAATCATAGGTCAGGAGACATGTCAATCATCATAGGTCAGGAGACATGTCAATCATCATAGGTCAGGAGACATGTCAATCATAGGTCAGGAGACATGTCAATCATCATAGGTCAGGAGACATGTCAATCATCATAGGTCAGGAGACATGTCAATCATAGGTCAGGAGACATGTCAATCATAGGTCAGGAGACATGTCAATCATCATAGGTCAGGAGACATGTCAATCATCATAGGTCAGGAGACATGTCAATCATCATAGGTCAGGAGACATGTCAATAAGTAAAAGATGAAAGCATTTTTGACTTCTACCCGCTCTTGCTTCTCCCTCTCCTTCTCTGCACGATACAGTTCCCACTGCTCCTCCACAAACTCCAAGAACTTCTTCCCGTTCACCTGGAAGTCCCGCCCCTGCTCCTGCTCCCATTGGTCAATCTGGGCTTTAAGGCTTTTCTCCAGCTGATCAAGCACACACAATCAGAGTATACAGACTTTACTTGAAGTTCATGGCAAATGAACTCGACGCTGACTCAACGTTTAAATCATACACAAATGAACAACGTTTAAATCATACACAAATGAACTCAACGTTTAAATCATACACAAATGAACTCAACGCTGACTCAGGGTTTAAATCATACACAAATGAACTCAACGCTGACTCAGCGTTTAAATCATACAAAAATGTGTAGTCCATCAAAGGAGGGCTAACATCTCAAAGCATGCCATTTTGAAGGCAAGTAATGCATTGAGATGTAACCTCACCTTAGGCAGACTCTTCTGTAGATCAGCTCTCTGTTTCTCCTCCTTGAGGAGATTTCCACCTCTGTTGTTAAATCTGGATGGGTCAGTTGCCTTTTTCTGTGGGAGAAATGACAGTCCTGATGGTTCATGCATGCTGCGATATTAATGTTTACATCCATGATTAATGTCTATTAATGTGGTAGGACTGATCCATGTGTATGTGGATCAATGTTTACATTGACACCAAAGAAACTGTATACCAGGTAAATAGGCGGTACTCACCTCCAGTTCCAGGTATAAGGTCCAGTTCTGGTGCCACTGGTTAACCCCAGTGAACAGATCTTTGTGGTCCTCGTGGTACTTCTTCAAGCTTTCCATCTCTACCTCATGCATGTTCAGAAGCTCCTCGGTGAAGTCCTCTGCCAAAAGAGAGACAGGACATTTTTTAAAAGTCAAACATACAGTGCACAACAGAGTACACGCCTGTGGAATAATATCACTTCAAATGTTACACAAGTCAAGATTTAACCACCTTACAGACAAATTGCATTACTTCTAAGTTGAACAGTAGGGTATTTGCGCCTATGTAAACTTAAAAAAAAAAAACACAGGCCCCTTGTAGGAACTCCTTGTTGCAACAAAAGTCAGTACACCTTTCATTACTGAGATTCAAATCTCATTTTTCCAATACTTCATATGTCCACCTTTATTTTTGATGGCTGACTCAATCCTCCTCGGCATGGAGGAGATCACACATTTCTGGAGCTCAACCCGAGTAGAACAATAGACCTTGCTATGGGCTATTCAATCGCACTGTTGCAATCATAACAAAACCCATTCTTCAATACTTACCTACAAGAATTTTTTTTGTATAAACTTTTTTTATGTATAAACACAGTACACAAGACTTAAAATCATGAGGAAACCCTGCAGAATGTGACAACATTTCCTCTGAGTAGTGAGCCCATTTATTTGATTGACCTCTTAGAGAGCCACAGGCATTATGAACACCAAAAATCACACAACACAATTTGAAGAAGTCCTCTTTCAGGCCAGGCAGCTTACCACTGTAGTACGGGGTGAAGGCTTCTCTCTGCTCAGGACTGTAGAAGCACATAGTCCAGTACTGGGCCATTTCTTCACGGAGAGACTCAACCACGTTCTGCATGTTTTGAATTTTCAGCTCCTCCAGACGCTGAACCTCTGTTGATAACTGAGGCACAAGTGAAATAAAAGAATGAATGCATAAATAAATAAATGGATGGATGAATCAACACTAACCACCACAGATGCTACTTCTCTACCTTATTGTACTGTTGTAGGATATAGACATACTAGGATAGTGTCTTATTGTACTGCTGTAGGATAGAGACATACTAGGATAGTGTCTTATTGTACTGTTGTAGGATATAGACATACTAGGATAGTGTCTTATTCTACTGTTGTAGGATAGAGACATACTAGGATAGTGTGGTACTGTTGTAGGATATAGACATACTAGGATAGTGTCTTATTGCACTGCTGTAGGATATAGACATACTAGGATAGTGTGGTACTTATTACACTGTTGTAGGATATAGACATACTAGGATAGTGTCTTATTGTACTGTTGTAGGATAGAGACATACTAGGATAGTGTGGTACTTATCAGGCAGTTGGCTAGTAGAAACTATTGCATACAGTGCATTCAGAAAGTATTCAGACCCCTTCACGTTTTTTAACACTTTGTTGCAGGCTGTATATAAAGTCCATGCTCGACACGATACAGTCTCTGTGCACTTTGTTGCAGGCTGTATATAAAGTCCATGCTCGACACGATACAGTCTCTGTGCACTTTGTTGCAGGCTGTATATAAAGTCCATGCTCGACACGATACAGTCTCTGTGCACTTTGTTGCAGGCTGTATATAAAGTCCATACTCGACACGATACAGTCTCTGTGCACTGCAGGCAGCTCCTCTGACCTCATGGCTTGGCGTTTGCTCTGATATGCTATGAGAGGTGTGTGCCTTTCCAAACCCGTGTCCAATCTACTGAATTGACCACAGGTGGACTCCAATCAGGGTGTAGAAACATGTCAAAAGATGATCAAGAGAAATGAGAAGCACCCGAGCCACATTTTAAGTGTAGTAGCAAAGGGTCTTAATCCTTATACATATACACATTTGTAACATGTTCTAATCTCTTGTTTTGACTTTGTCATTATGGGGTATTGAGTGTAGATTGAACAAGAGGGAATAAATGGATTGAAATGATTTTGGTGACAACATAAGAAGAAAAAAAAAATATGGAAAAAGGGGAAAGGGGAGAGGTCTGAATCCTTGTCTGAATGAACTGTATATAATGAAACGGTAATCATAGTAAAGGTCCTTGTCTGAATGAACTGTATATGATGAAATGGTCATCATAGTAAAGGTCCTTGTCTGATGGGGAAACAGTAGATGTTTCTACTAAGTGCTGCACTCTACTGGACTGGAGTAGCCATGCCGCTTGTGTTAATACACTTCTGTTGGGGTACTGTTTTAGACGGGAGACCACACTTCTGTTGGGGTACTGTTTTAGACGGGAGACCACACCTCTACCAGTCTGGAGTGGACTGCACATGTGGTGCTGTGTGTCATACAGATGCAGCAGCCATAGATTTGCTGATGCATGTTTTGAATGATGTGAATGTGACTCACGGCTTCTCTGTTCTTCTTCCTGGATGCGGTCATGTGCTCGCTGAAACTCTCCCTCTCCTCGGCAGGGACCTGCAGTCGGTCCCACAGCTCCTGGATGCGCGTGCGGTAAGAAGCGCAAAGGGCTTCATTCTCGATCTTACGCTTCTCCAGCTGCACGGGGGGGAAAGACAGAATTGAAACCCAAAGATCAGCACGCTCATCGGCACCACCTCACTCTCCATATGAAGTCAAACTCATGATGACTGCAGACACGCCCCGCTACACCTCGAACTGCAAAGGAAAGAAATATTCCAGCAACTTTCAGTCCGTGTGTGATTATTCCCCCCCTCCCCCTCCTGGTCTCCATTCACATAACATTATTTTGTTGTGACCTGTGGTCCATTTAGGTCAACACCACGTAATGAAATGTATTTATTTATTTATTTATTTTAATCTTACTAGGCAGGAACACAAAGAAAGCTGGGCTCATTTGTTCATTTTTACTGGCCATTAATGATGCAAGCTGCTTGAAAAAGGAGATTTTTGCGGAGACGGACTGCGGCATAAATTTGCAGCATTGCTTGCAGAGCATACAAGCAAGCATGCCCTCAATCATGAATTGGCATGTAGCCGTCCTCTAGTCAGATTGTTCATGTTTTAGAAAAATAGCATTTTATTTAATGATTTCACATCTAACATAAAAGAGCTGAAAATAGTGAGTGCAATTAAAGCGCATGTGTTTGTTCATTTGGGCGCGGTCTGTGTTTGATTGCAAGCGGACTCTGCCCACACCCTCCAGGCACTCCTGTGGCCTGTACCAGGGTCCGCTCCCGGGCTTGGAAGGCAGCGACCCACACCATCGGATCGACCCGAGCACTCTGATGAATGGACTCCAGTCTGGACCAAACACTAATGTCACACTTGACATGTGGACTTCAGCAATCTCACCAGTACCGTTGCTAATGTGGACACACCTAATGATTCATTCACCCAGTGACTCTCACAACTTTAACCAGGAAAGCCTGACTTGGCAAATAAAACATGTTTGATTTTGGTGGGTGTTGGTTTGACTGAGTTGCTGGAGTTGCTCACTACAAGAATGAGTAACAAACCTTCACCAACTAATGGCGTTCATGTAAATGAAGGCAACCTCTTGGGTATTGGTGCTTATGTTGAAGACGTGAGAGTGATGAAGACGTGAGAGTGATGAAGATGATGAAGACGTGAGAGTGGCACTACTGGATCAGTCCTACCTGACTGAGCAGCAGCTGGAGGGCAGAGATGTTGTCAGTGGAGAGACAGAAGGCATCCTCATCCTCACACACAACATCCCGCTCAAAGCTGGTGTCTGGCTCCAGCTCCAAGTCCTCCATGCAACAGAGGATCTGTCTCTTAATGCCCACAAACTCTGCATGCCGGCGGCTCTGAGGAAACAGAAAGAACAGACGTTTAAGCTCACCTAGATTCAAAGCCAACCTGCAATGAAACAGCTTTCATTACAGCCCACTGCTTACACTTGACTGTTACGAAAAGAAAACAAGTTCAACTGATAACATGTCTACATATAGTAATTTGTTTCTTAATGTCATTTGCGAGAGCTCATTCTGTATAAAGTGCATGTATGAATGTTTACCCTCTCTGCCCTGAGAGTGGCGAGGTGACCACGGTATCCATCAAGCTCTTGTGAGGAAGGAATGGCGTCCGTGTCGATGGCATAGAGGCCCGTGCACAAGATGTCACACAGGTCCTTATCCTGTTTTCTTAGTTCATTCAGGTCTTTGATTCTCTGGCTCTTCTGTTGAATCATTGACTTCAGACACGTCCTCATGTCTTTCTCTAGCTGCAACATCGTACTGCCCTCCTTCTCCTATACGAACAAAACAGAGCAGTTCAGGCAAGTGAATGAATACCAAAGAAGAAGAAAGAAATATATATATATTTTGAGTCCGGGTGAGAATAAGCAACAGCAGTCAACTCACAGACTCCTCTTGAGGATACATGAAGCAAAGCCTTCCACACACTTCAGAGCCCCTTTTAGACCTTTCACTACTGTGTGTGTGTGTGTGTGTGTGTGTGTGTGTGTGTGTGTGTGTGTGTGTGTGTGTGTGTGTGTGTGTGTGTGTGTGTTAGTTGTTGTTAGTAGTTGTTGTCTCAGTGCAAGAGAATGAAAGCGTGGCTAAACAACCTTGCTATGTTGGCAGCGACTAATTCACAGATGGGTTACTGCAAAACAACTCATTAGCTCTGTTAAGGCCCTGCAAAACCTTGTCCTTTTAAAAAACTAAACCCAAAAACATAAGGAATAAGAAACAGATCACTTCTAATACTCTTCCTACATGTAGTACAAACTACTGAAAGAATGAACAAAGCCTACCTCAAAGGGATTCAGGTGCAGCTCCTTGCGAAGCACTTCCAGGTCTTGGCGACAAGTCTCAATGCTGGACTGCAGCCTCTTCCGCAGTCCTTCCTCTTCAGCAATCATCATATCCAAAAGATTCTGTCAACACCACAAACAGATTTCAGTTAAATGCTGACTTTCAACTAAATCAGTTGCTTCTGACAGTCAAAAAGTTGTCTGGGGCAAGCTTTCAGGACCAGTGGAGAAATAAGAGTACTCAAAGAATTCGTTAGAATTCGTTAAAGCTGAGGAGCCAGATCAACTCCATTAGTCTCACATATTGTGACTATCCCTGAAACGTAAGGGATACGGTTGTCACTACATCTGAACATGAGTTCTGACTTTCTGGCTCTTTGGTGATGTGTTCAAAGCAGCCAAACTGTCTCTTCCTTACATTAGCCATCAGATTTGGGAGGACAGTTCTGGTAGATTAATAACAATGAGTTCAGATTATTTGTTATGGTATTCACATTTAGAGAAATACAGATACATACAGCCAGGTGGCTAAATAGTTATTGTACCTGGTCGTTTTAACACGACATAAAACTACGAAGTTGATCTTGTAAGGTTCGTAATCTCACTCACTTTGACATGCATATGAACCGCCTCTACTCTCTGTAGTCGCTGGTCTTCGGGAATTCCAATCTCCTCCCAAATGTCCTTCAAGTGGTTCAGCGCCTTATTCAGGCACGCCACCGATTCTGATGCATGCACCTCACTGCAAACCAACCAAACCAGTTTAAAAAAAACGCTCGTTTCTTGACTGTCCGTAAACACGCGATCACAAACAACATTTACAGAATAAGTTGTTTATTTATAACACTGCGGTTTAACTGCATTCTTTCGATCTAAAAACGTTAGACGTCAGTCCCTTGTTCACGTTAACTAGGCTAACGTTAGCCTAACGTTTCATGTCTGTTAGCTTGCTAGTAAACAAAGTTTGTAGATCTATAGCTATCTACAGGTCCATGAAGTTAGTCAGTACTGCCTGTCAAATTAATGAACGATTAGTTAAAGTGAATTGGCTTACCCCACACCCAGTTGAATAGGTATCTAAGAGACTAACGTTAACAACATCTTGGTAGCAACAGGTAACTTGGCTATTAACCAGCGTAAAGTTGACTAGTTGGCTAATTTTAGCAATCAGGAACGTGCACATATCCCTAGGTTGGCTAATTGTGGTTACAGTAAACAGTCCGTTAACGTTAATAGGTAAACATCAGTTATCGATAGGTTAGCAAAGTATGATATGCTAGCTAGACAGTTAGGATATGTTAGCTAGTCGATAAACTACTTCAGTTAATCTATTCACAATATCAAAATAAAGCCCGTAACCTACCTCTTCCTCATGTTTCAGAAGTAAATGCCCTTCTCTTATCCTTTCTGACTAATAACAGCACATAAACATATAATTGCGTCGATCGCTATATCGCTGTACAAGGGAGCGCGATCCAAATGAAACTGCTCTCCACTGTTTCCTAAAGATTCAAAATGTGCACTGAAAAGTCGTTTTCGCATCTGATTGGTTAATAGGCAGCTAGCTAGCCGCACTGTAGGCTGATTGGTTAGATTAACAAAAGGGGGCGGCTCTGTGGGACGTCAGGCAACGTCTCTAATCTTGGGTTTGTCATCGCCTTCGAACAGAAATAAATAGCAGCCCTTTGTAGCTATAGATTGCAGTAGATAACATAATAGTGGCCTTTACATTCGTTTTGAATCGCCGAGCTCCAAATCAAGTGAATTGCGCATCTTGGTCACCTAAATTAATTTAGACAAAAGGCTATAGCAATGAATAGCCTCTACAGCAACCATTTTAGACCTATTCTGTAAATTAATTTCTAAAAATATTCACCATTGTTCTGCATGGTTTGTAAAGTAACTTAATTAGTGACACTTCTTGAACATCTTTTTAATGTGGGATACTGACATTTAATGTTGGATTATTGACACATGGTTATATGGCTTTAGAAATTCATTTTTGGAATGCCTTAATGTCTGTAATGTCCATTACAACGTTTCAGATCATAAATGATTTTATGCAGAGTGCTCGCACAAGCCTACCCGTTAGCTGTTGTGAAAGCACTGGTATTTCCTTCAGGAAATGGATTTGGTAAACATGCTGTCTGTAAAGTGATGTAATTTTCTAGCCTACTGACATAGCCTAGCTGTTCCACATTCACTGTGTTCATTAAGACAGACTAGATTTCAGTTAAGCCACAGGGACCTCATTTACAGCGCTCATGGCAGTACAAGACAGCAAAAAGACATATGACTATTGCAAAGTTCACTATTTAAGGATATTGTTGTTAGAAATCATTTTTTGTTTCTTTGAGCTGGAAAATCACATCCATGGCTGAGATGTCATGCTAGCTCACAGATAAAAACACCCAAATGATCACACATTGTTTGAACATTTAATAGACTAAGGTTTACTCACTGCACAGCACTGGACCTGCTGGCTACCATTACAGAAGGTTTTCCCTTTTTCATTTTTCGATTCTTAAAATAAGCACTGGAAAGTTGTTGAGTGAACAACCGAGGATTAAAATGCATGCCAAACAAGAGAAGTGACAATCATAATAAAAGAGTGTGTAACAGTGCATGTCTTCAATGGCATCCTATTAACTGGTTAACCGTTATACCAATATATTATTGTGTGTCAGTGTTCAAGAGGAGGACTGGTATGCCTCAATCTTCTAAGACACAAGGAAAGTTCATAAGAGTTACCAGTTTACGTAATAGAAAATCAAGCGCATCATAAATCAACATGCAGCTGAAAGAAATGCCATGCCATTTAAATGTTAAATTGAACAGATTGAGGAAGAATACAAATAAAACAGTACTGAAACCTGGGCTGTGAAAAAGCTGTTGACTGGTAGTGTGGTGTCATATTGTGTAACTAAAATTATTACATTCTTTCCCCGGAGTATTTTCTTTTGTTTGCTATGTTTTAGCAGTAGAGTAGGCGACACAGGGGGAATTCTGCTGTAGTGCTAACAGTGTTGTTTGACGGAAGTATGGTTCGGTGGAATGGCAACCGTCTTCATTGTCACTTCAATGTAAACAGAACATTGTACCAATGTTGTGAACAGAAGAAACAGTCATATGAGTGACATGCTATATTGACAGCAGCTAGAGGCCAGTCTACACCAGGCTCATGCAGTAGCATGGCAACGGAACACTCACATGTTTGTAGAAATGAATAGCTGCACAGACCTTCATAACTTTCAGAACATTGAAAGGACATTTCATTTATTAAGGCTGGTCTGAGTGTTGGCTACCACTGAGCTACCACTGTGTATGCAGCCGTGGCCTGTGCTTTTAATTCACCAAGGCCACAGTGGCAGATCACTTTTCATACAGTAAGAAATAGGATATAAAAATGACAAAAACATTATTCATGACTTGACATTTTAGCTGCAGAGGAATTCCTAAAGAAAGAAATGAAATAGCACAACAGTGCCTGGGGTCCAAAACGAACCAATCAGTGGTTATACTGCCTCCTGCTTGTGGATCTCTGCAACACCTCTCCACTGAACTGGTAGGTCAATTTTCGTTTGATCTTCGTAATTTCTCCTGTTTTTCCATAATTTCTCAGGGCCCTGGCCATCTTCTGGTAGGTCATCCTCTTCCGGTTGCCCTTCTGCATCCCCCAGCGGTTAGCGAGAGCTTCCTTGTGTTTGGAGGAGAACTGGAACACTCCCCTCTCTCTGTCTGCCCACCAGATGCTTTCCTTCATATCCCCAGTCCTCAGTAAGTCCAGTAAGAATTGGTACAGTCGCAGTTTCTTGTTGGTGCCTAAAACATGGTTGTGATTTCAAACCCACAAATACACACAGCTCTAGATTAGTGGGTTTTTTACTTGTTCTTGATTTTGTCATGATTTCACAATCCTGTAATTGATTATTTGATCATTTGTCAATTTACAGTCACAGTACTCACAAGATTGAGTGCCAAAGTAGTGGGCATGCTGTTCTGAATGCTCCTCTTCCCCTTCAGACACTTCTAGAGGGGGGGTACGGCCTCCTGGGTACACTTCTAGAGGGGGGGTACGGCCTCCTGTGTACCCTTCCGGAGGGGGGCTGTGGCCTCCTGTGTCTTCATCCGTGCTGCACTGAGCAGCAGACGAGTGCTGATAGTGAAGGGACTGTGAAGCACATGCTGGAAGTCAATAAGAGAAACTAGGAAAAAGCACCTACTGCATAGGTTGTAAGAGGAATCACCGATTCAGATGCATGCATACAAGGCCAATTCCTTATGACCTCACTCAGTTTACAATTACAAATATACTGCATGTATATCTCCCTCAAATGATATAATGCCTGGCAAACACAAATAAGGAAACAAGAGATAAATACGTTTAGTGAAAGTAGGTAGAAATCACTGAATCTTAACACGTATCTGAAGTAAGCCCCCTCAATCTCCACTTAGAGCATCCACGTGACATTTACCGAGCTCAGACAGACAAAGACTTCATTGGCCATCTTTGTTAAACATGTAATTGTTCAATACTTAAACTTTACAAAGTCCAACATCCTGTATCTTTAAGGCTCAAAACTTGTTTCTAAGGAACCAAAATGGATGACCCTAATATTGTTATCTTACTGTAGAATATGATGGTTCCTATGACTACAGAAAGACCATAATAAAAACGAAAATCTATATTCTGTCATAACATATGAAGATGCATGGAATTGTAATTGTAAATACTTTTAAAAGGGAACAGTTGTGATTTAGCCATATTGCTGAAGTAAAACCACACACACATTCTGCCTCTGAATAGTTGTCCTGATGCAAAATGGAAGAGCAATTCCATGCAGAACAGATAAGGGGCATGGGGCTGTAGGCATACATGTTCAAATAGCCAGCTGTTTGTCTGATGTGTCCTAGAGGTGTGGTATGTTGACTGTAAAAGTATGCAAACATAGTTTTAAGTTTTTGATTTAGCACCAACCTCCATTTAGTCATATTAGCATGTGTTGACATTCAGGAAAGTTCTGTATTCCGCAATATTCAGCCTACAGAGAACAACCCAAACAGGCCTCAACCCAAAACACGTCTTTCTAAATTTAAAATTCAGATTAGGTGTATTACTAAGCGAGTAACCTTTAACATATTTGAGTTTAGCTGTTTTTTGTCATGGGGGTTGATGCGGTCTAACCTGTGGAGGAACGTCAGTGGCATGTCCATCAAATATGGGCTCTAAGGGGTAATGCAGGGGGTCGACATCACCATAGTGATACGGGGTGGGGTGAAGCTCAGTGAAGTGGACAGGCTGGCATTCCCACCCGGTCTGGACTAC
The DNA here is from genome assembly GCF_900700415.2 of Clupea harengus. Classification (NCBI taxonomy): domain Eukaryota; kingdom Metazoa; phylum Chordata; class Actinopteri; order Clupeiformes; family Clupeidae; genus Clupea; species Clupea harengus. The sequence continues at coordinate 1,175,881 of NC_045154.1, forward strand.
AGAGAGAGAGAGAGAGAGAGAGAGAGAGAGAGAGAGAGAGAGAGAGAGAATCTGGTATGTCAAAAATAAAACTGAGATAGATCAACTCCAATTATTTTTCTTTCACTACAGTTTTAATTAAGTTGGCAAGAAAGTTAGAAAGTTATAATAACACTGATTTCTGGTCAGACGCATTACATAATCATTATCCTTTCTGACATACTGTATCTGAGACGTGTGTTCAGATTTGTTCATGTTCGTCTTTGCTGTATAACACCGCTAAAGTTAGTTTTGTGTTCACTCCCAATACTGACATTGTCTTCTTTCCAAGGGAAAGAGTGAGGGAGAAAGGGAGAGAGGGAGAGTGAGGGAGAGAGAGAGAGAGAGAGACGGGGAGAGTGAGGGATAGAGTGAGGGAGAAAGGGAGAGAGGGAGAGTGAGGGAGAGAGAGAGAGAGAGAGAGACGGGGAGAGTGAGGGATAGAGTGAGGGAGAAAGGGAGAGAGGGAGAGTGAGGGAGAGAGAGAGAGAGAGAGAGAGACGGGGAGAGTGAGGGATAGAGTGAGGGAGAAAGGGAGAGAGGGAGAGTGAGGGAGAGAGAGAGAGAGAGAGAGACGGGGAGAGTGAGGGATAGAGTGAGGGAGAAAGGGAGAGAGGGAGAGTGAGGGAGAGAGAGAGAGATAGAGACGGGGAGAGGTAAAGAGAGGGAGAGAGAGGGAGTGAGGGAGAGAGAGAGAGATAGAGACGGGGAGAGGTAAAGAGAGGGAGAGAGAGGGAGTGAGGGAGAGAGAGAGAGATAGAGACGGGGAGAGGTAAAGAGAGAGAGAGAGAGGGAGTGAGGGAAAGAGAGAGAGAGAGACGGGGAGAGGTAAAGAGAGAGAGAGAGAGACCTTCAGATGGCCTTTTCGCACACTTACCTCCGTGGCCGTTTACTTCAGAGCTGAGGTAGGAATAGAATTCATACGCCGGCCGATACTGATCATGGTCATATGAAAGCATGCCATCTGAAGGCTGTAAGAAGAACAGCATTAACAGTCAACATTAAATGACATGTTCACAGTGTTTGATTATGAAAATATAAGGCCATTAGCACAGTGTTCAAATATCAATCAACTCATGATGATAACCATCCAGTTCATGATTTACAAAAAGATCAGCTCATGAATGAATATTGAACCCAAACATGAAATAAAAATGAAAACATTTACAATTATAGTGGTTTAAAGATATGAAAACTTACAGATGTGATAACATAGCTCTCCATTCGGTTCTTCTAGACTCGCAGACTTCAAAATCTTTTTCAATTATGAATTTCTTTGTTTTGTATCTTCTCTTCCCTTCAGACAACGAGCACTAGAAACTGTCTTAGTCTAACTGTGATCTTTTTCGACGTGTTCCTGTCGTAATCCACGGCAGATTTAGCATGGACACTGACGAAAGTGAAAACTGTATTCTCGTCTAAGCATACACACCGATTGTCACTCACAAGTTCCCCAATGCTGTTTTTTAAAGGTTGATGCTTGTGACATTTTGGTGTTGGCTTCGGTCACGTGAAGTTAACCAATCACTAGATGACTCAGAAAAAGTTGGCTAAGGATATATTTTGTCTTACCCTGTCAAATAGGAATAGAAATAAAGATGTATCTGAAAGTTCTTTAAGAGAAACATACAACTATGAATGTACATATTTTGCACTAAATGGAGGTAAATGTCCAAGATTTGATAATGATTTAATTAATGGTTAAGGTTATCTTAGATGAGCTAAATCATGATGAGATATCTCAAAGTGAATAAGCTTTGTTCAATTATCAAAAAAAAAAAAAGAAAAATCCTGGTCTCTCCTGAGGTGATTTTGTGTACAGAATACTTCATGCAAACAATCCAAAACATTCACTATTGTGATCAGTGACAGCGAGTCAACTAAAAGTGAAGTATGGAAAAGGCCTTGTTCCTCTTTTTGATCAAAGTAGAGCTCTGGATCGTCACCATTGAGGAAGTAGGTCCAGTTTCAGTACTTACACGGACTCACACTAAGGCCACAACATGCTGTCCGAAAGGACACCGCGTTGAACTCTCTTTGCATTGCTAAAAATGTATTGAATTTATTCCACTTTAAACATTGTCACTGATAATCTGAATGGTCAGCCTTTAGCTCTTGTGTTTGGTCTAATGTGCCTTGAGCAGGGTTTCTTCAATGATCTCATTTCATATGACAAACTATTTTTGTTTGTTTTGCTATTCCAGCTGGTAGGTTCCGGTGCCTAATTTAGTCACAGACAGCATGTTATCTGTCTTGCCCAGAAGCATGTTATCTACATTACCATGCCGTAAGCCTTTCAAATAGTAACTCAACTACATTATTTTGTTTTAAACTAAATCTCTGTTACAGTGGCCAGTGTGTGCAGAGCTTAGTAATGAGAAATCCTCACTCCCTGAACCCTGAAGAACCATGCTAACTGCTAGCGACAGATGATAGCATCTAGTGGTTTTAGCCTCCATGCTAGCATGCCTGCCTGCCATGTCTAAGAGTGCAGGTTCATGTCCAGTGCAAGACCTCACAGAAAGGGTAGGCTACATATAAATATATTTTTAAATGATGCAGAAGCGTCTCGCTCTCTCCACCTCTGTTTTTCTCTAAGGCTATAGACTAGGCCAAATTCTAAAAACAAAAAGTGCTGTTAGCAAAACCATGGCTTTAAGAAAGTAGTAAAGTAACAGTAGTATCAGTAATATACGCAGTAATATTAATGTAATCATATTACTATTGAAGGGCTTGTGTGATGGACTTGCACAAACGTTCAGTAGGGTTTACATTTGGTGACTATGCAGGCCAGTCCATCAAAGACAGTAGCCTACTCATTTATACATTTCATATTTTTTTTAACATAGAAAAGTGTCATCAAATATGTTGGAACAGTCTGTCAGCTTGAGTCAGGATAACTGCCCACGTCTGTGTGTCCCTGACAGCTCTCTCTCTAGTGCAGTATTTTCTGGTAGAACAGGAAGTCTGTTAAATCTGCACATGCATAGCCTGTCTTGCACAAGTGCCCCGAGGACTCCTTCACAATAACTGTCATAGCTCCGCGTCAATCTGGGAATCCGTCTGAGAAGTGACATCCTCTCGTGAAAGTGTGAGCGCCAGAAAAGGCAAATAAAAACAGGAGTGGCCATGATCTTGATATGGTTTTGGAATACAGTGATTTCACTAGTAGCAGCCCATCTCTGTAAATAGAGGTAAAATAATAAGTTTGATAGTCTAGTTTGCAAAACAAGTTCCCTGTTGTGTTTCATGGCCTATGGCCCTCAAAGGAGGTGATTACACTTGTTTTGAATATCCTTTGCTGGCTAATCCTCTTAGCTGAGAGGTCATACTGTATAGAAATCGTACACTTTTGATAAAAAAACATTTTCTGGGGTTTTTGGGTTCTTATGGAGTCTTTCAACATCAAACACCCTTGCCCAGGTGACCAGGGTTGATCAGACTCCATCTTGTGTCCAGGTAGCACTGCCTCACCCACGGCTTCCTTGCCTAGGCTTGGTCTGTGCAGTCTTCCCATGGGACAGTGAGTTCTATTAGTACAACCTGCTTGGTAGAGATGGACAGGAGCACTATGTCCGACCTAAGTGTCGTTACATTGACTTCATCTGGGAACCTGAGCATGTCTTCCCAGACTCAGGCTGATGTGAGCATGCCTTCCCAGTCTCAGGCTGATGTGAGCAGCTGATGTGAGCAGGCCTTCCTTCCCAGACTCAGGCTGATGTGAGCAGGCCTTCCTTCCCAGTCTCAGGCTGATGTGAGCAGGCCTTCCTTCCCAGTCTCAGGCTGATGTGAGCAGGCCTTCCCAGTCTCGGGCTGATGTGAGCAGGCCTTCCCAGTCTCGGGCTGATGTGAGCAGGCCTTCCCAGTCTCGGGCTGATGTGAGCAGGCCTTCCCAGTCTCGGGCTGATGTGAGCAGGCCTTCCCAGTCTCGGGCTGATGTGAGCAGGCCTTCCCAGACTCAGGCTGATGTGAGCAGGCCTTCCTTCCCAGTCTCAGGCTGATGTGAGCAGGCCTTCCTTCCCAGTCTCAGGCTGATGTGAGCAGGCCTTCCCAGTCTCGGGCTGATGTGAGCAGGCCTTCCCAGTCTCGGGCTGATGTGAGCAGGCCTTCCCAGTCTCGGGCTGATGTGAGCAGGCCTTCCCAGTCTCGGGCTGATGTGAGCAGGCCTTCCCAGACTCAGGCTGATGTGAGCAGGCCTTCCTTCCCAGTCTCAGGCTGATGTCAGCAGGCCTTCCTTCCCAGACTCAGGCTGATGTGAGCAGGCCTTCCCAGTCTCAGGCTGATGTGAGCAGGCCTTCCCAGACTCAGGCTGATGTGAGCAGGCCTTCCTTCCCAGACTCAGGCTGATGTGAGCAGGCCCCAGGAGATCCTGGTGGCTCTGAAAGTGATGCTTGTTTTCCTTGGGTGGTGGTGCTTGCTGTGGCTGATTCCACTGCAGATGGCGACTACTCATGGAACCAAGGCTAACACCCCTCACTCAGGGTCCACAGACAGCAGCTGAGAATGTGTTCAAGGGCCCCCCTGTGAGACACAAGGAGCATGATGGGGACTCAATCTCGCTTCAGCAGAAGAGGTTGAATGAGCCTGGCGGCACATCAAATATGGCCTGAACAAGGAAACTTCATGCGCTGTGGATCTGCACTCTGGAGCTCCGGCTGTCACTCTGCAGCCCACTGCCTTCTCCCATCTTGTCCAAGCACCTCGCTGTCTCACCTCTACCACCTTGCTGTCTCACCTGAACCACCTGTCTCACCTCGCTGTCTCACCTCTACCACCTTGCTGTCTCACCTCGCTGTCTCACCTGAACCACCTCGCTGTCTCACCTGTCTCACCTGAACCACCTCGCTGTCTCACCTCGCTGTCTCACCTGTCTCATCTTGCTGTCTCACCTGTCTCACCTCGCTGTCTCATCTTGCTGTCTCACCTCGCTGTCTCACCTTGCTGTCTCATCTTGCTGTCTCACCTCGCTGTCTCATCTTGCTGTCTCACCTCGCTGTCTCACCTTGCTGTCTCATCTTGCTGTCTCACCTCGCTGTCTCACCTGTCTCACCTTGCTGTCTCACCTCGCTGTCTCACCTCGCTGTCTCACCTTGCTGTCTCACCTCGCTGTCTCACCTTGCTGTCTCACCTCGCTGTCTCACCTCGCTGTCTCACCTTGCTGTCTCACCTTGCTGTCTCTCCTGTCTCACCTCGCTGTCTCACCTCGCTGTCTCACCTCGCTGTCTCACCTCGCTGTCTCACCTCGCTGTCTCACCTTGCTGTCTCTCCTGTCTCACCTCGCTGTCTCACCTTGCTGACTCACCTCTACTGCCTTACTGGGTTCAACTCTTCAACTAAAGCACAAACTTCCCGCTGCTCTTTCTTCCTCCTGTCTTTCCCTTTGGCCTGGTCGTAGCATGGTGTTGGAATGCTGTCAAGGCCAGCTCTTTTCCTCGGGTTACCACCTCCACCGGCAACCTGGGCTTCAGCCTGGACTTTGCCTCCTCGAACTGCCTCTTGTTCTCTCCACTTCCTCCCTGTCCTCACCTCGACACCAGCCTCTGACACTTTGAGGTCCCCGAGATTTGCAATATTGCAGCATGTCCCTTGCCTGTATCACTTTGAATTCTTCAATCAGGTTTCTGAGCTTCAGCATGTTATTGTGGCTGTATGGGGCCATGCTGTGCAGGCTCGGGGTGGCCCTAGCCACGTGCACAGGTAGCTGCTAACCTGTCTTTCAAAGCCATCAGTGGTGGGGATTGGAACAAGGGAGGATGCCATGCTGGTACACCTGTGCCATGAACTTTCCTGGGAAGCCAGATTTGTCCACCGCTGCTAGCCAGGATTCAAGCTCCTGATTGGTGGATCGGACAGAGGAAGGGACTCGCAGGTTACAGTCAAACACCTTCCCCAAGCTCCTGATTGGTGGATCGGACAGAGGAAGGGACTCGCAGGTTACAGTCAAACACCTTCCCCAAGCTCCTGATTGGTGGATCGGACAGAGGAAGGGACTCGCAGGTTACAGTCAAACACCTTCCCCAAGCTCCTGATTGGTGGATCGGACAGAGGAAGGGACTCGCAGGTTACAGTCGAACACCTTCCCCAAGATCCTCTCAATGGGTCTGGACTTCAAGGACAGGACATCCAAGCCAAACTGATTAGCTCACTCGCTCGCTCTCTCTCTCTCTCTCTCTCTCACTCTCTCTATCTCACACACACACACACACACACACACACACACACTTGGAGGTGAAACAAATATCCATTTACAAATCAAATGAGCACACTGAAGGGGATGTCCGGGGTGTTTGGGAGACTGCACTTCTTTAATGCGTTATGAAACCCGATCCAGCAGCTGATCATATATGGTTATATATAGATGTATAGGCTGTCATAAATGGCTATATATCGATGTTTAGGCGGTTGTTGAAACTACAGCCATTTAGAACATGTGCAGTTGTCACCCTGTTGTTGTGGGGAGTAGAGTGTAGGATGCAGTGTGGTTCATGGCTAGAGCAGGTGGCCCTTTGTCAGACTTTGATAGTGAGAGAGAATGGCCTCTCACAGACAGACACACACTAACACACACACACACACACACACACACACACACACACACACACACACACACACACACACACACAAACACACACACACACACACACACACACACACACACACACACAGACACAGAGTCATGTGAGTGGTCATGACTAAGGTGTGTGTGTGTGTGTGTGCGTGTGCGAGCGAGCGTGTGTGTGTGTGTGTGTGTGTGTGTGTGTGTGTGTGTGTGTGTGTGTGTGTGTGTGTGTGTGCGTGTGCGAGCGAGCGTGCACACACATGTGATAGACAGCATGTCCTGCCTTTTCATCTGTCAAGGCACATTTCCTGCTGGCCTCCAGCCACAGCCTACCTAGCAACAACAATGAGTTCACACAAACACAAACACAAACACAGGGAAATGGGTCTGGTACAACTTAACAACACTCTCTCTCTCTCTCTCTCACACACACACACACACACACACACACACACACACACACACACACACACATACACACACACTAACAGTGTTGTGGTAAATTCAAGAAATGACAAAGCCTTGCTCACAACATTCAGGGAATACTAGTATGACTGCTTCACCTTACCTTAAGAATAGTAATAGCAATGAAAACAGTCCACATTGAACAATGTGACTGATCAATCATAGGACGCCAACCATCAGTATAGTATGGTCGACTAAGCAACTCTATGCATTGGGCACCCTCTACTGTTGAAATGAAGTGAATGTGTAATGCCGTGTTTCCAAGTCACATTTGACAACCTAAATTTAACAGTGTATTTTATGAATTATATATATATAATTATAATTATATATATTATATATGAATTATTATTATTATTTTCTAAATGAATACAGTCTTGTGTCATTTGTGTGATTCCCCAACTTGCGCATCAAATTCACAAGAGAAACACTAAATTGAAGACTTATTATGACTTCCGTTTCACATGTCAGTAATTGTGACTTACTATCTCATAATTGTGACAAAATAACTCATAATTACATGATCTTTTCATGTAATTTAAAAAAAAACCTCATAGTTATGAGATAACGCTAGCCTACAATGGATAGGAATTGACAGGTGTGCATCTATGATGGCCAGCCAACACTTTGCCCACAGCCATGGAAAGTTCATTCAAGCCTAAAGCCTAGCAGTTACCTTATGGGTTAGCTTGTGATAACTGATAGTGTGATAAGATAGTGATAACTGGAGTGTGGATATTTCCTTGCTTTCCTAGCCCCCATGATAACCAGCTTAAGGTAGAGAATGACTTGGGGCAGTTCAAAGTGTGCCTTCCATCGGAACAGACCCAAAGATTGCCTCACAGTGTTGACATGTAATAACAGGCTACCATCCACATTAGAGGAGACTGGGGACAGTTATTACAAGGGCACTCTTCTAAGTAACATGCTTCATTTTATCAGCACATGTATATCGTAACCTGACAGAAGAATAGTAGGCTACTACTCCGAAACAAGGAAGAATAGTAAGCTACTAATCTGAAATAGATGTGAAAAGATTAATACATTATCTGTTTAATTGAGCGATATGTTCGGCGGCCTGGAAAGAAGTATGTATGTATGTAACCTATTTTGGAGCAGTGGTCTTGTTTTCGGGGTAACAGGCTTAGCTTTAGCTAACGTACATAGCCAGCCATGCATAAGTATAAATACTGAGCAGGGTATGTGCTGCATGTATGTGTATGTATGTATTAGTCAGCAGTCATTTCAACACAAGCACCAACTGTTCCGACTCCCTTGCTGTCCTGTGGTTCCTGTAGTGGTCATGCAATACTAGATCAGACTTTTGATTCTCTCATAATGCGGTAACAATACACCAGTTACAGCGGACAATGAGCCATAATCCGATAACTTTAACAAGAACGGTGTAGGCTATACGTAGCTTGGAAACCATGATTCTAACTGGTAGGCTATACATTAAGCCAGTAGCAAATTTAGCCAAACATCGTATGGTTTGTGCACACCATATTTTCTTTAAAAAAAAAAGTGTTTTTTTATGTTAAATTAATTATTTTTAATCGTGAATCGCCGAACTGTATACGTCATTTATTTGACTTATACTTTAGTTATTTATTGTTCTATACAATTATGGAAGGACACATGGATCTATGAAGGTATTCGAATTATTTTGCATGTTAACGTTGATACATGTAGTCAGATGTTCGCCACTCGCTGTCCGGACGAATCCGAAGAGGTTTCATCAGCGGTGCCCTCGCAGCATTGGCCAGCATCAGATGTGAGTCTACATTGGTAGCAGCTCAGGTGGTGAGGAAAAAACATGTCTGTCTCATCTTGAACAGCAAAAAAAAATAGGTTTACCATGCAGTGATAAAATGCCTAAAATGATATGGGTCTTTCATGCTACCTAATCGATGCCTTTTTCGGCAATGCGTTGGGGGATGCTAGACAGACCGTAATTTCTGTCCCGGGATAAAATTGCTACCGCGGCACACACACGTCTCAGATAAACCCGGGCTCTCGAGCGGACTCTGAATATGGCCACCATGAGGATTCTAACAGCTGCCGGACTGTTCTTGGCCTTCTGCGCTCTGGGACTATTGACGATGGCCATAAGCACGGACTACTGGTATGAGACTGATGCGAGGCGGCACAGAGAAAGATGCAAAAAATACGCCAGTAAAAGGATTGACCCTGGATTTATTTATATTTCAAACCAAAACCTCCCTTTGCGGATGCATCCAAATGTAAATGGTGTTGAAAGGACGAAGACCACTGAAGGGGCTCATTTGCGGGTTAGACGGGAATCTATAGCTCCAGCTGCAGTCATAGAATCCCGTTGCAGTCGGCGTTTCAACTCGACTGTAACCGGATTGTGGAGAAAGTGTCACCGCGAAGGCTTCGATTTAGAAAATGAGGATCTTATATTCAAAGGTAGGATTTGTCATTTGTCTCTAATCCGGGGTCCATTGCAAATCACGTCAAAAGATGAGTTAAACAATACCGTTACGCGCCAGTTACTCCATGCGCCATCGTGTTGTTTAAGCTACTACGGTGGTGATGTAGCCCATTGTGGATTAGCTCCTATGTTTTGTTTTCATGATTGTTTCCACTTCTCTCTCTCTCTCTCCTCTCTCTCTCTCTCTCTCTCTCTCTTTGTTTGTGTTGGATAGCTCGGGTGAGGATCAATGAACCGATAATTGGAGTTCATATAGCGGGGCGTTAGACGCTATCCAAGGTCCTGATTTTTGATAGTGAAATGGCGTGGGAACCAAACGTACCATTGCCAGCTGTTTTAGTGGACGGAAAGACGACATATGGCATTTACACACGTCTTCCCCCTGGTGCAGATCACTCGAGGGGTATCAACCCTGAGTTCAACCCAGCTTGCACAGACCTTTACCTCCATGCAGTTACGGCAGAAACTCCCTGGCGTTGAACAGAACTGTGTTCTCGAGGCCCAGTGGCCATTAAGGCCCACAGCCCAAGGCCATTGTTAATACTTGTTTATTCAGGCCCATTGTTGTTATATGTTACATGAGTAATTGTGTTTTGTTTTTGTCTTTTGACACCCCCATTACACCCCAGAAACCAAATGCCTCCTCCCATCGTTAGCCTGTGTGGCTGCTGGCTGCTGCTCAAGATCAGTCACGTGGCAGCCTGTGTTATAGGCTCTCCGAAGCTGGTGTTTGTGCAGCTCTCCTAATACTTTACAAAACAACATCCAGTCACACCAACTATTGTGAAAGCTACAACTGTCACTTCTTTCAAATATAGCCAAGGCCCCATAACACTGTTAGTTCTCATCTCCAGTTGAAGCCTATAAGGCCTATAAAGCCTAAAAAAGGAAACATGTTGTCAATGTTTATAGATCGTTGTCTTTCATATCTCAATGTTTATAGATCGTTGTCTTTCATATCTCAATGTTTATAGATTGTCGTTTGTGAAATGTGTGTCAAAGTGATTTTGAATGTACAGGGGGGAAATCCTTTAAGAAGGCTACAGAATCTTTTATAGGCTACAGAACAGAATATTACAATATGCTCCATGGGGTCAAGCAGACAACACCAGACTCTGACATCACTGTATGAGGTCAATCTTGACAAGAATACCCTGCCACAGTGTGGAATATTAAAGGGAGCGTATGTCATTTTTGTATGAGTGTGGCTTAAAGCAGAATTGGTCCTTGCATCTAAGCCATTTTCTCTTTTTTTTTTTTTTTTTAAATTTGTATTGATACAAATGGCATAATATTTTAGGTAAGATTTTGCTTACAAACCACAAGTGTGACTACCATCTTATCAAGCCAATCAAATGTCAATCAAATAGGAATTTGTAATGGCTAAACGAATGCATTTTTCCAAGATAATTGTAATAATCCAGTGTAATAACACAGAACATGACCTGTGTGTCAAAGGAGGAGGAGGGGGGAGGAGTCAAGCACTGCACAGGGCACACAAAATTTGATGATGAAAAGCTCTCGTTTCTTGGCTTTCTCAAAAAGAAATTCAAGGTAAATCATTGATTATGTTGTGACTTATATAGCACCCCGAGCTTGACGGCTCACAAAGACCCGTGCTGGTGGATTTGTTGTGTGGATATAGACAAAGTGTGTGCATATAGACAAAGTATTGTTTGTTTGCATCAAAGTTTCATAGCGGACCTACCATGGGTGTCTTTGGAATGAGTCAGATTGTCTGCTTGGAGTAGGTGCATGGGAGGGAAACATTTGAAGCGTGCCCACGGAATCCCACGCAGCAGGGGTTCATCTATGGCAGTTCAATTTGGTTTATGTTTCGTTTGTTACCCCTTAACAATGTACATAGCCTCAAAGCACTTCACAGTGCTTAAGGCCCGAGCCCCATCGACAAACAGCTAATCAACAATCGCCAATCGACAACTTATATGTTAAAGGGAAAATCCAGAATATTCCTTGCAGAAAAGATATGATGCTGTGGACTACAAATGTACTGAGGAAAGTCAAGTTCAAGATTGCCTACATAGTCAGCCCTGTCCTTGAATTGGGACTAGACAGGAATCATTGTCAGTGGTGCTCTAAAGAAAGAAAGTAAATAAAAACAAAACTAATTCAGACTGGGATCCCTTCTCCTTCCCCGCTGTTGTTCATTTCCACGGCAGGACTGACTGTATATGACCCGTGCACCAGGGTTAGGCCCCAGGTTTGATGCTGTTTGGCTCTAAGTGGTCACATTTACATTTACATTTAGTCATTTAGCAGACGCTTTTGTCCAAAGCGACGTACAATGGAGAGAACAGTCAAGCTAAGAGCAATAAAGAACACGGTGTAACAATAAATACTACTTTACATGAGAATTAGAAAAACGACCTTGAAAGGAAAAAGAAGTGCAGGAATGTAACTGCTGAAGTGCAAGTTAAGCGCTAGTCAAGGTGCCAGTTAGGAAGGGAAGTGCTCTCTGAAGAGTTGGGTCTTCAAAAGCTTCTTGAAGGTAGAGAGGGACGCCCCTGCTCTGGTAGTACTAGGCAGTTCGTTCCACCAACGTGGGACTACAAATGAGAATAGTTTGGATTGCCGTGCTTGCACGGACGGCAGTGCCAAACGACGCTCACTAGACGAGCGCAGCGTCCTGGTCACTGTAGTAACACAGATAATCTGACCAGACATCCTGTCTGTCTGCTGCACATATTAGTGCTTGTGGAGAATTGGTCACGGGTAAGCACAGATCCAGGACCTGGACTCACGTCATTTCTCTTGATGTGCACTAAGTCAATGGAAGTATGGATAGACTCATGTCATCAGAATCAGAATCAGAATCAGAATGGGATTTATTGCCAAGTAGGTTTACACCTACTTGGAATTTTTTCTGGTGTGCAGGTGCATACAGTAAACATAAAAACATAAAAACATAGAAACACAATAAGTACTACACATAACATAAAATCACAAATAAGTACTACACATAAGAAAAGTACTACACATTCTTCTTGATGTGCACTAAGTCAATGGAAGTATGGATAGACTCACGTCATTCTTGATGTGCACTAAGTCAATGGAAGTATGGATAGAGATGTGCACTAAGTCAATGGAAGTATGGATAGACCAATGAATCCCTCTCTGTGTGTTTCTCAGGTCTACTTCAGCGCTGCATCCCAGTCAAGTACTACTACTCCTCAGCCAACGTCCCTCGTGACCTGCCCCTCAACATCACCAAGACCATACGCCAGGACGAGTGGCACGCTCTGCGTGAGTCCTCAGGGAGGAAGAATCCCCTTTTTTGTTATTATTATATATATATGTGTTATATACATTATATATATATTATATTATATATGGGGCGTCAGTGGTACAGGAGGTAGAGAAGTCGTTTAGCAATCAGAAGGTTGCTAGTTCGATTCCCTTGTCGAAGCGTCCTTGAGCAAGACACTGAACCCCTAATTGCTCCTGATGTGCAGTGTGCCATCAGTGTAAATGTAAAATGTGTATACATTGTAAGTCGCACATATGTAAGTCGCTTTGGATAAAAGCGTCTGCTAAATGACTAAATGTAAAATATGTGTTATATAGAGAAGGATGAGCGCATACACATGACTGTCATAATCTTCATAATGTGCATGCTCTCATGCTGTATCTCCTAGTGCTACAGACCTGAAGGAAGAAAGGGTCAATAAAACATCTTTTTCTTGTTCAAAGAATTATGACTTCTCATTTCCCAGATTTGCAGAGAATGACTGCTGGCTTCATAGGGATGGCTGTGTCCATCATCCTGTTTGGCTGGATGGTAGGACTTCTGGGCTGCTGCAACCAGAACGAGCTGATGCAGTATGTAGCTGGCCTGCTGTTTTTAATGGGAGGTAAGTGGGAGCATGTAGAATGCCATGCAATGTAGATAGCTCACCAGTAGAGGGCAGTGTGGTATTGGAATTGAACCAGCACTACAAAGATGGCAAAATCAATCCCAATGTTACGTATATGGTTCTTATGCTAAAAAGTTGCAGTTTTTCCAATATGTATGCAAGTTTGTAATAAAAGTTGGTCAGAGAAGAGATAAGGCCAAAAGGTTGCTGCTCATTCGTTTCTTGTTGCAAGTGTGACTGAGGTCACCACACACAGTTTGCTCTTAAAGTTTAAATCGGTTTTAAATGTAAGGTCAATAGTTGAGCATGGCTTTACATTACAATGGAGTGATCTGTGACAGACCTTTAAAGTGTATCTCTGTGAACCAGAAACATTTTTTTATTTTTTAATTGTAATCCTTCAAGAAATGTTATACAGGATTCCATTACGCAGGTGTAAGTGCAGTAACCTTATGTCGAATTGAAATGTCTTAAAATTGAAAAGACTGTGAATGGCACATACATATAACACTGTTTTATATGATGCTGCTAGCTTTCAATCATTTCATTTTCACCTTAAAGAATTTGCTAAATATATATTAATTGCATTTATTTACCAAAATAAAACCAATGCAAAGCAAAGCTGATCACTGTAAGATAAGAGGTGTGAGTGTGTTGTGCGTAAGAAAATGCTGAAGTGTAACAGGAAGCTCTCTGTTTCCCCACAGGAACATGCTGCATCATCTCGTTGTGCACATGTGTCGCGGGGATTAACTTCCAACTCTCCCGTTACCCGCGCGGCGTCTACGGGCTCCCTGAGGACATCAGCCACGGCTACGGCTGGTCCATGTTCAGTGCGTGGGGCGGCCTGGGCCTCACGCTGCTGGCTGGCTTCCTCTGCACGCTGGCTCCCTCACTGCACACGGCTCCACCCACCGCCACACACAAGCCCAGGCAGGAGAACGGCATTGTGTGACAGACAGACAGACAGGCAGGCAGACAGACAGACAGACAGACAGACAGACAGAGGAGCGACCCAAAGCATCACGGCCCTGCAGTCATCCCCACTGCCTAAAAAGGCAAAGAACCCCCCCCCTTCCCCCTGAGCACAAGAGGAAAACGTAAAGAGTGACTTTGACTCTCTCAGACAAGGAGAGACTGACGTGGTCAGAGCAGAACATGTAAATCTGGGCGGGCGTCGGGTCCACTGGGGCTGCTCTTGGCAAAGTGATGTTTTGTGTTCCACTTGTGCTCCTTCTCTCTTTCTCTCTTTCTCTCGTCTCCCCTCATACTCTCTCTCTGTTTCGCTCTTTCATCAAATCATCCGTCGTTCTTTATTTGTCTCCTCTGTCTCAGAGGATATCAAGCAGGGGAACTGTTCTAGAAATTGACAGTTAAGCTTTTTTAGTTAGGTGATTTTTGATCTGTCTTTATGTTGCCTGTTGTTTAGAAACAAACAAAAAGCACTCTCTAGTGTCTTCCTGTGATGTCATTTCATTTGTCGTACCCTTTAAAAGGACTGGATGGAAGGAATTAAGAGCACAAAAGGATCAAGGAGACTAAGAGACTGAAGTATAAATAATAAGTACATACTTGTTTGTTTTCTTTTTAATGCGATGTGTGTCAATGTAAACCCTGTTTATATGATGGTTTGTTTTTAGAGTAATTGTACAGTATTGTGACGCAGGGTCAGGACGGTTCTGATGGCACAGACATTGTGTGCCCATGTTTGGGACCATAACAAGAATAAATCAAGATCTTTAATAACACGGGCATCGGAATGTTTTTCTTTTGAAAATACTCCCCAACTTGGAATAAACCATTCCATGCAGGCCTTGATAAGGGATGTTATTGCTTAAGGATGATTAGTATTGCTGAAATCTTAAGAAGGAAGTTTTGAACATTGAGGACTGTTAATAATGTCTGTTCTACTCTTTTGTGCTTCTAGTCTCCCAAATCATCATTTCTGTTTACGGTTTATTTGTGCCCAATAATAGATCTTAATCAGATTATACAGAATAATACACTTGCTGTTCTGGGACATTGCTCCTACATGTAAGGCCTACACTTCAGGAGAGCTATCTGTGTCTTATAATTATTGTCTTAGAATCACCTTGTTATCGTAAGAACACAGTTACACACAAGATTTACTGACACACTTCAAAGCCTCTTCATTGTTAAGGGTCTGAAAAT
The DNA here is from genome assembly GCF_900700415.2 of Clupea harengus. Taxonomy (NCBI): domain Eukaryota; kingdom Metazoa; phylum Chordata; class Actinopteri; order Clupeiformes; family Clupeidae; genus Clupea; species Clupea harengus. The sequence goes on from NC_045154.1 coordinate 1,191,425, forward strand.
TGCGGGCTCGACAAAGCTTAAAAAGACGTTGCAGTCAGCAGTGTGTGGCAGTGATTTGCAGTAATCTCTTCTAAACCTGGTTCAAATCTTTACTTCATTTAACTTCAGTTTTGTTGGCACACATTGTGGCATTTGGATTATTCTTCTCTACTGTGGCTAATATAATGGCCATCGTACTTACTCCCAATTTTTGTCCATCTCCTGAGACTTTCAAAGATGCAGTAACTTTTAATCCTTAAAATTGAAATCCTTTATTGAATGGGTTTTTATATTGTTTTGTTGTATATTTATCTCCAACTTAGAGCTCATACAGGTATGCTTATCAGCATTCCTTTTTGATTTTTTTTATAAAGGCCATGTTCCAACGTCTTAATGTTACTGAGCAGCTGGCAAAAGCTCTGTGGTGTTAAAAAAGACACTTTTTTTTAAAAAGACCTAAGAACTAAGAACATTTTCAGAGTTGACAGAGAGACAGAGAGACAGACATGATCCAGAGCGGTGCTCAGAAGGCTGGGCGTTAGGCCCACTGAGACGGGCTTTTGGCAACACTTGACATTCTGCGGAAGATAATTTGTGGTCTGTCTGACACTTACTCCCCACCTTCTCTGTTCTACCATACCATGTCTTCAACTAACATCGAGAGAACCAGAATATAGTAACTGTGAATAATCTGGACCAGAACGTCAGATCAGAATGTTCATATCTCAATATCAGATCGGACCAGTGCCAGACCAAGACTATAGTGAGTCCATGATTTGATCCTTTGACTTGATCAAGATTCTAAAGAATAACACTGCCAGTAGAAGTATTAGAACAGAATGAGAAGAAGAGACGTTGTTTATTTTTGTGCAAGAGCTCTTTAGTCTCCATTAACTCTTCCTGACATGAGTTTAGCAAACACTGTTGCTTGTCATTCTTTGTTCTAGAGACGGCAAGGATGTTTCTCATCTCCTAGGGATGACAGCTTCCTTCCTTCACAGAACAGCTGAAAGATAAACGCCTTGGTCATTAGTTTAGCATCGCTATGGAACTGCTGAGTACAAGACTGGCATTCTTAAATATACTCCTGGTGCTGTTAGCTGCAGAATGTTTAAAAACTAAAACTTTGTATCATGGAAAAAAAAAACCTCAGCCTTTGACCTTTCTCTTCTGTAAGGGGAGACAGTCAGCAGCTTCTATGTATGAGCCACAGAAGTCCAAGACTCCGAGGCAGAACTGGTTTACACACTGCCAGTGTCAGCTGAGCCAGCCTTAACTCTTAATCTGTGGTAGGAGGAGGATTCCATGAGTGAAAACATTTGTTGAAAAAGTGTTTGCCATTGGCTTGACATGGGTAAGTGCAGGCTTTTGCACTTCATTTGTCAATGCATTTGAGTTATACAAATCAAATAGGGATGATACAATAGTTCTGAGTTTTAACGTTGGGCAAGGTCAAAGTTTCCAACATGCAATGATTTTGTTTTGCAAGTTATCACATCAGATAGTCATATCAGTCCTATCAGTATTATCAGTCATATCAGTATTTTGTTTATTTCTAAGGGGGAGATTCCAGGAAGATAGACACATATCCTGCAGGCCTTCAGTGAGATGTTAGAGGAAATGAAGCACAGGCGGAACAGATGATGTTGAAATAGCAAAATAAGATGCCTTCAATTTCTCATAGATTCAGGGGGATGACAAATATAAAGCACAGTAGCAGTTTATTTACAATGTATGATTTTACCAAAAAGAAGACTTTCATCACATTCGAATTTATAAAAAATAAATAATACAGTATGTGACCAAAGACTATGCGCTGTAGATTCATTTCAAAGCGTTGTGTACCAAATTGATGGGACATAAAAAAAGCATTGAAAGGAGATTTTGGTTACTACCTCGGGGTAACACATGATTTGAGTATCCAAATTCACTTGCAGGCTTGAGCTATTTAATGGCTACCAATTCAAGTTAAAAGTTTCCAGTATGCGTTGATTTTGTTTTGCAAGTTATCACGTCAGTGATTTATGGCATATCAGTATTGTGGCTTTGAACTACTGCAGAATAAATTCATAATTGCAAAGACACAAAGGCCTCTTATTGGGTAGCTCAGGCATTTCATGCAACCAACAGAGAATGTATCACTGCCAAAACAACCACAATAACATGGCACATCAATAGTTATAATGATGGCATATTGATGATCAACCACAATAACATGGCACATTAATAGTTATAATGATGATCAACCACAATAACATGGCACATTAACAGTTATAAGGATGGCACTTAGATGATCAACTCCATCTGGAATTTATTGAAAATGTAACCTCACATTTTAAGAGAAAATGTTTTTTTTATTTTTTATGAAATGGCAAAGAATTAGCAAAGAAAAAGGAAAAACACCCTTGTCCTCTACAGATTTATGTTTCTTGGAATAGTGCACATAAATTAATGTTTTAAACTCAGTCTGTCATGTGTCAGAGGGGCGGGTGCTAGCCTCCGACCCTCTGGAAGGGCATTTTTGTCATACCAAAGGGTTAGCATAACATAAGCACACTAGCGCTAGGGAAAGAGAGAAGAAGTAAATAAAACATAATGATGACCTTGCCATTGTAAGCAAGATGATTGTCCACAGACCACAACGCCAACCAGTATCCACGCAGTCTTTGCTTTAACAATCACAGAGTGTGTTTAGTGGCTTTCAAAAGTTGAAGGACCATAGCATAAAGACTGATAGAGATTGTTGAAGGACTATAGTATATACAGCATAAAGACTGATAGAGATTGTTGAAGGACTATAGTATACACAGCATAAAAACTGGTAGAGATTGTTGAAGGACTTTAGTAAAGACAGCATAAAGACTGGTAGAGATTGTTGAGGGATTGTAAAGCTTGAGATTGCAGGACACTCCAAAGACATTTAGAAAAGCAAAGATCAGCGGACAGATCACTTGCATGTTCAAGTTCTGTAGTTTCAAATGAGATTCTGTACAATATAACAACTACATTTCCAAGAGGGAAATGAACGTTCAGGAACAACAGCTGGATTTAAGTACTGATTCTTGTGGGTTTTTCTATCTTACTGTGCTGGGCTGTGCTGGGCTGTGCTGGGCTCATCTGGGCTCAAACCTGCAACATCAGTATTAGTCTCAGTAGGTGTTTACTGAGTGCTAAGCAGTGGGGAGTGTGTTTATATTTTGCACACCTCTGAACTTGCTGGCCTCCATTAAATCAGCTAAATGAAAAACAGGAAAACGTGAATCTACACAAGAGGAATGTAACAGCTGCATCTCCCATCCCCCACAAGAATGGATCACACTCACAACACTTTCATTAACACCCAAATGGTGAGCAGACCTTCACACCTTTCATATCTAGGTAGACCCCATACTGTTCCCCTTCCTTACCTACCCGCCCCACCTTACACCTTGAAACAGACAGTCAGACACACCCAGACACACCTGTTGTGTCCTTGTGTAGCTGTGGACAACTGAGGTTGTGTATTCTCCCTTCCTATTACTGAAATGTAATTTGTATGCTACGAAACATGAAGAGAATGAACCCCATATAGAACACATAACTCAGGTTCTGCTGTGGGTTTTGCCGTGTGGAGACACCGACCGCTACGTGTGGTGAGAGAACGGAGCAAGGAGTGATGCTGGGACATTGAGGGAAACATTGCTGCCTTTGAAGACAAGGCCAACACCGAAGAGACACTACACCATAGACCCTATCTCCTAATCATCCCTCCTTCTTTCTCTCCATCGTAGGGTGTTGTGTGTGCTCCTGGTCTGTTGCATAGAGTACGCAGAATAAACTGACACCCTACCCATCAGACCGCCATTCCATCGACTCCTTTGCTAAATCACTCAACCGCAACTAACGTCAGAGCTAAAATAGAGGTCTAATTATATTATAGTATAACAGTGTTGTTTTCACGTGAAATCTATCGGAGCGCCAATCTTTCAGTTGGCATTCCACCCAGCTCCAACAATCTTTCAGGTGGGAGGTTTCATAGAGCCTGTGAGTGTGGGTTTGCTAACAGAGAAGAAACATTGAAATACTACTACAGAGGAGCAGATGCAACACAACTAACCCTGAGATCATGACATTTGTGTTCTACATCGTCTGTCATGCATGTAGGCAGGAGGTTGAAGATCAGTTTTAAAAACAGGAACAGTATCATGTTTAGAGAGACAGCAGAGGAAAGCAGAAAAAACAAACTGGAGAAAGAGAACAGGAGAGGTAAGGAAGAAGGTTAAGTGTATTCTGTGATTGCTGGAACTGAGCCTAAAAAGGTTTGTTTTACAGTCTTTTCTCTGGGAGTTTGTGGTCTTGCCTGCCTATTTCATTTTCCACCAGCAGATAGAAACAGAATCAGCAAGATTCTAAGAGCAACTTAAAAAATACACACAATACAAGGCACAGCGGAATAACATCGAACAAAATCGTTAAGGTTGTAACTAGTAATAAGGATGACAACAACTGTGGTTCTTGAACAACAACAACAACAACAACAACAACAAGAGGCCACTGCACAGTTCCAAATGTACAACACTGTGAGACGCAGTTTTACTAATGAACAGAAGAACAATAAAAAGACAATAAAAATGTTTTATCTTTTCACACAAAGGCAAACACTTTTGAACTTTAGGTGTGATTATCTAACTCTCTCTCTCTCTCTCTTGAAAATGTATTAAAACCATGTGTTTGTTGTTTTGATCTTTTCTACCTCATCTCTGTGATATTTATATAGGCAACTCTCTGTACACAACAATTATGGTGTGTTTCTTCAAAGTATAAAAATCATCATGAAGGCTCATACTCATTTGAAAGAAAGAAAATGTGTTTTCCTTACAAAGGTCACCACTGTGACCTCTCTCTCTCTCTCTTCCACATTCAAGGTCTCTACTTTTGACTTATTCATTTAAGCAGAACTATTTATTCTTCTGGTGAAATAGAACCCACCACAATACAATAAGAAACCATTTTTATAAACGTCTGTGTCATCCCAGTTTTCTGTGTGTATTTGGCCTCCGTCCCACTAAAGGAATGTACTGCTTCTTCATTACGGTTCCATTCTCTGCCAAGACGTGCTTGAAGATGTGACCACTATACACACTGTGCCTGTTCCTCCGTCTCACTAGTGATCACGACGTGCTTGAAGATGTGACCACTATACACACTGTGCCTGTTCCTCCTTCTCACTAGTGATCAAGACGTGCTTGAAGATGTGACCACTATGCACACTGTGCCTGTTCCTCCTTCTCACTAGTGATCAAGACGTGCTTGAAGATGTGACCACTTTACACACTGTGCCTGTTCCTCCGTCTCACTAGTGATCACCGTTCGGACTCGGGACCAAGGACTGGTCCACTGTCATGACACACATTTCATTGCACATTGCTCATCCACATTGCACTCCTGTTTTGCTTTTTGCACTCTACTTTCCACTTTACTTTTTTATATTCATTGTTTATATATTTGTATCGTATATATTGTGTTTTTTGGTTCTCATGTGTAGTACTTTTCTTATGTGTAGTACTTATTTGTGATTTTATGTTATGTGTAGTACTTATTGTGTTTCTATGTTTTTATGTTTTATGTTTACTGTATGCACCTTCACACCAGAAAAAATTCCAAGTAGGTGTAAACCTACTTGGCAATAAATCCCATTCTGATTCTGATTCTGATTCTGATGATGAATTATAACTCTATTCATTTCAAAACTATGCAACATATACATAGAGATTACAATTTTATAACTCTATTCATTTCAAAACTATGCAACATATACATAGAGATTACAATTTTATAACTCTATTCATTTCAAAACTATGCAACATATACATAGAGATTACAATTTTATAACTCTATTCATTTCAAAACTATGCAACATATACATAGAGATTACAATTTTATAACTCTATTCATTTCAAAACTATGCAACATATACATAGAGATTACAATTTTATAACTCTATCCATTTCAAAACTATGCAACATATACATAGAGATTACAATTTTTCCACACACAGTTAAATTCTCACATTTATCAGATGTTGACTTTCCAAAGGGCCGTCTGCACAGAGCGAGCGAGCGAGCGAGCGAGGCTTGGCTTAGCTTGGCATGCAGAGGTGGCTGGGGCAGATCACTTACAGAGCGTGGTCTGCTGTGTTTGGATTGGGGTCCCACAGGGGGAGAGGGGCTCTCAGGCAGCCAGTCAGAGGAAATCGCACTCAGCCTGGCTGCCGACAACGGATCTGCTGTCCTTTTCCCATCATGCACAGGGGCACTAGGCTGTTAAGATCCTGTTGTGCTTTGCTGTGACTTGGGGTTTGCTCCAGAAATAATGTTTTGCTGGATGCCCTCATCTTTTAATTTTCTGTTCAATCAAGACCTGATCAGCACTTGTTTCATTCTCTAAAACTCTACCCTGAACAGATTTTCTTTATAATCCACACTCAGTGTAAGTAAATCATTATTTTGCATAATAATAATTTATATTTGCATAAAAATAATGATTTGAGTTCATTCTTGAAGCCGATTGATTGGACTAGCAGTGGTCTCTGAAAGCTAGGATATCTGGAATCTATCTCCCAGGCCAGAGGTGGCCACATTTAACAGTTTGGTTGTAGATACAGCTTGGCTCTCCAAATGTTGACCACACATTTTGTTTACTCTCTCTCTCTCTCTCTCTCTCTCTCTCTCTCTCCTCCCTTCCCTCTGTGTGCTTGAATCTGTGTGTTTGTGTGTGTGCGAGAGAGAGCGAGAGAGAGAGAGAGTGTGTGTGTGTGTGTGTGTGTGTGTGTGTGTGTAGTAAGTAAGTGTGGGTATGTCCTAATCCGCACCCAGTGCTTTTCTTTTCATTGTTTATTTATAAGGGGGGAGATTCCAGGAAGACAGACAGATATCCTGCAGGCCTCCAGTGAGATGTTAGAGGGAATTAAGCACATGCGGAACAGATGATGTTGAAATAGCAAAATAAGATGCCTTCAATTTCTCATAGATTCAGGAGGATGGCAAATATAAAGCACAGTAGCAGTTTATTTACAATGTATGATTTGACCAAAAAGAAGACTTATTATCACTCCAATTTTTTTTTTTTATAATATATGATATATGGCACAAAGAGTATGTGCTGTAGATTAATTTCAATGCATTGTGTATCAAATTGATGGGACATGAAACGCATCGAAAGGAGGTTTTGGTTACTACCTCGGGGTCATTTTTTTTTTTTTTTACACATTTGAGTATCGAAACCCTTGATAACTTGAAGTATACCATGTTAGTATCCATAAAAAGTACAACTGGCATAATTGTCATGCTAAGCGAAATGCCATTTTGCAACAAAGAGAAACAAACTCCAGATGGACAGACCTCAGACGCCATTGGATGAGAGCCAGACCTAGTTCAAAAGAGCTCTTAGCAAATTCACTTGTCAGGCTTGAGTTATTGAATGGCCTCCAATTCAACGTGGGTTTCGAGGTGGGCTTGCCCGTCTGCATGCCACTGTTGGTGAGAATTGGGGAAGAAACAACAAACATGCATACCGGGCGGCACACATAGGGTTAAACAATTTAGCGATGTTTAACTTAGGGACATGCCATGGTGTGGCTGAGGAAATGCCTGCTCTGAATCAGTCTTCAGTGGAGGGAAGACTATTTCAGTTGTGTGCAGACATTTAAATCCGCAGCCTCCAGGCAATGAGGAACGGACGTCCACCAGCTGTTGGAATGTTCACAGCAAAGCCATACTATGGAGTGAATGTCCCGGACAAGGGAACAAAGATGAAAGTTACAAGAAGTATGTTTAAAACCAATCAACACTTTAGCACCTTGAAAAAAAATATGAAACATGCTTTGTATGATTTTAACTTTTTATTATACTATACACCCGCTTTCACGTAAAATCAGCACCGGCAGAATCCCCATTCCAACAGTGCTCTCACCACCACTGCGTTTTCGCCGCCGCGCTCCTAATTCAAACAAAAGACTGTATAGTATAATAAAAAGTTAAAATCATACAAATCATGTTTCATATTTTTTTTCAAGATACAAAAGCACAGAGATTCTAAGAGCAACTTTAAAAAATACACACAATACAAGGCACAACGGAATAACATCGAACAAAATCATTAAGGTTGTAACTAGTAATAAGGATGACAACAACTGTTGTTCTTGAACCGCTTTGTGGTAAAACAAGAGGCCACTGCACGATTCCAAATTTACAACACTGCGAGACGCAGTTTTACTAATGAACAGGACAATAAAACAGGACAGAACAACACAAATATAGAAGTACACCTTTATTTCATACCGCGCCAGGCCACACACCGATTTGCTCCGTTGCTATACATTCAGGTACTCATTTTTCAGTCTACTTAACCTTGTACCATGACTGCGAATAATCAGAGAAATCAGTTCATGCTTATCCTTGAGGCCAGAGGAGATGTCCAGCGTTTCTTGTAGCGTGCTTCTTACGTTGTGGATCGGATTCAAGAAAGTTCTTGCAAATTCGTCTTCTTCTCTTTGATCATTCTCCTGACTTTGTTTGAATTTCACCTCTAGCTCCATAAGGGATTTTTCAACGTTTGCGAAAGCCTCATTGATTTGAACAATCTCTCGCCTGAGGTATTTACCATAACTGTCTTCGCCTTCCAAATCGTATGATATAGTTTTTACAATGTTTTCCAAAACCCTCGCCGCGTCTTCGGTTTGTTGCTTGACTATGATCAAATCCTCGCGAACAACATCATCCCGATCCTCTTCCACAGGGCAAGGGCTTCGGTCCAACCATTTGAAGAGCATTTGACATTTCTCCGGGTCGTCATTTTCGTCGTATTCACCATCAGGAACATAGAAGTGATGAAAAGTTCCGTTTGAGATCTCAGCCTGCAATGGTCCTCGAAAAACAGCGGCATACAATGGCAATGAAATCAGCCCAAACATCAGCGCTAGTGCTCTGGAAGCCATCGCGTTTTAGCACACACAGTTGCGCGAGGTCTGAACTGTGTTCTCACTTGTCCTCAGTGGCGAAAGGGTTGTGGCCCGCAGCCGGTTTTTCTCTGCGTCTCTTTTAGCCACAACCTTCCTTGAAAGCAATCCAACCCGGCCAAGCACTATTTATCTTAACGTTTTACCATCATCCAAATGTATACTTAGCGTTTTTCCCTTTCTGTGTCTGTAGTTATGAGAATAAATAAATATCATACAAATATGATTAATGTTATTTTATGTGAACAGCATTTACTCTCTCATTCAAAAATGAAGCAGTTGTTCAGCGAAAAACACTTAGCACTAATAACGATCAATTGTGCAGGTAGAAATAGCACTAAAAACAGTAAGCATAACCAGTAAAAATGTTTTTGTTTAAAATGTAAACTAAATTTAAGCTAAACTAAAGCTAAGATATGACACAAGTATCAAGGGTATTATTTCTGCTATCACCCTGCATATACCTGTAGAGATAACCATATAATCTCTTCTTATAACTTATGTCTGATTATTTCTCCAAGCTCTCTCTCTCTCTCTCTCTCTCTCTCTCTCTTTCTATCTCTCTCTCTCTGTCTCTCTCTCGGTGTGTCTGTGCATGTCTTGCACATGGTCTTGCAGCAGTTGATATCAGTGGGGAAAAAAACAATATGAAAATACAGTATGCATATCTCTAATAAATATTCAAACATACTCAAAAATAAGAATCAGAGCATCATCTTCTGCACTGGTCTATGTAATGGGCAGTCTGTGGCAGTACAACGCATGGCACAGAAACTCCAAGAAACTTCAAGTCATTTTAAAGCTGAGTAAGGACAAACAGATCAAATGTTTTATACACAGGTTCACAGACACACACACACACACACACACACACACACACACACACACACACACACACACACACTTTTAAATTGTAACCAAGTGTAAGATTAGTTAATATTTGTTTTGCGAACATCAGCATTTTTTTGTATGGTCCAAACTTCCCTAAACACATACCCTCAAGACAGAGCTTAAGTCTGGTCTTGAAAACTTGAGGCATTCCTCTCAAGCGTGGTTAAAATCAGCCATTCACCGCACCGCAGCAGTTATGGATAATGGGTTGAGAAGAACCTTCCAGGCCTGGGACTATGTGGTTTTCTCCTGTCTGTTTGTGGTCTCCTCCGGCATCGGGGTCTTCTTCGCCGTGAAGGAGAGGAAGAACGCTTCGTCCAAAGAGTTTCTGGTCGGCGGGAGGCAGATGACGTGTGGCCCTGTGGCCCTCTCCCTCACGGCCAGCTTCATGTCCGCGGTGACGGTCCTGGGGGCTCCTTCAGATGTCTACCGCTTCGGAGCTTCATTTGTCATCTTCGGAGTGGCCTACACCTTGGTGGTGATCTTCACTGCTGAGGTCTTTCTGCCGGTCTTCTATAGGTCAGGGATAACCAGCACATACGAGGTACTTCACAAACGTCAATTGCCTTTGATATTTTGTTGACAAGTAGTAGTATTGTTGCTTCAATGAGCCTAATCTGTGTCACTCACTGTGTTACTCACGTTGTTCTCCTGTATGTTTGTTTTGTTTGGTCCTGGTTCGCTGGTAGTATCTTGAACTGAGATTCTGTAAGGGGGTCCGAATAGCTGCCACCATCATTTACATGATCCAAACGGTGAGTGTGCGCAGGAGAAAAGGAGAGCCTTTTATCACACGACAGACAAACTCATTTTGACATTGACCTTTGACACGGGTGAACATTGGAGAAATTGTGGGCAGAAAGCATATTTATGGTCTGTTAATGTTGTTTAATGTTACATTGAATAGTGTTTTAGACATTTAAAGCATATCATTTCTGTTTGATTTTGATTTCAGATATTGTATACCGGCGTGGTGGTTTTTGCTCCTGCCCTGGCCCTAAATCAAGGTAGATTATACGACTTCTATACATTCTTAGATGCCGTCATCCTTTTTTCTCTTCAAATGGTCCAGGACACGGTGTTATGTGCAGTCTTTTTCATTCCTCCACAGTGACTGGCTTCAATCTCTGGGGCTCTATATTTGCAACTGGAATTGTGTGCACCTTCTATTGTACCCTGGTGAGTCACTATTATAAAACGATTGGGTTCTATTGAATTATTTAGCTTTTTCTGATTGGACGAGAGACGTTCCATGATATCCCAGGACATCCCAACTCGGACTTTTTCACGGATAATAATAAATCACTCCGCGATGAAACATTCTGTAGCACGTTGATACAATTAAGCGATAACCGTTAATTCAAAGTTCTTATAATTCCAAAAGACGTTGACAATGGAACTATTTTTTTGTTGCGGAGAAACAATGGCGAAATAAACATTTTTGAATCAATAACTTCGTGTTTAAATGTTAATTGGTTGACTATAAAATTGTTTTATAAAAGCAATATAGTACTCGTGCGAGTAGGGTAGGTAAGGGATATTCCCACGGGTGTTGTTGCCTGCGCCACTCGGCCTCCGGCCTCGTGGCTACGGCCGAACACCACCCGTGGGAATATCCCTTACCTTCCCCACTCGCACTCGTACTATATTGCTTAGATATGACCTTCCAAAGCTCCAGAATCAAACTCTCTAAGACCTGTGCTTATGTGGTAGGGTCAGCTGATCAGCATGGTGGTTTAATAAAGGTCTCACACATATCTGCCTTTTTTCATGACATCAGTTTCAAGCACAAATTCAATATTATTAGCTAGTTGAATGTAAAACAAGGATGAAAAAGGGAATACATTTAATTATGGTCCAAGTCTGCAGTTCTGTTTTATGGAAAAGATAATGATGAAGAAAATGTACAATTAAATAATTGGTAACACTTTAGTTTAGGGGACATATGTTAACCATTAACACATAACTAACATGTGTCTGTGCCTAATAAAGTTAAGCATCGTTGATCATTTATTAAGCCTGTATTTGTCAATTTCTTATTCTCACTGAATGCGTCATTTATTCTCGGTACATCCTTAATAGCCAACTAGCTGGTCTCAAGATAAGCTTACAGATATAAAATTAAAAAATAAAATAGAAAGTTTGTAGCGTCCTAATACACTGTCTGAATATGTTACTTATAGGGGCAGAATAATTGTAGAACAACTCCCTATTGTGGAGCTACCGTCTGCCCTGAATGGGAAACTACCAAGTTGGCTCATTGCACAGATCCTTTGAATTTCTTGCCAGGGATGTTTCAGAAGTGCACATCTGGGATTTATAATCCTACGGATGCCTGTATTGCAATCACTAATTTGAAATTAGACCAATTATTTCTAATCCAGATTTTTTTTTTTTTGCATTTAAAGGCATACATGCGATGCTAAATCCTGAGTGAAATGACTATATGATCACACTTTATGACCTTGTGTAGCGGCCGTGGAGATCTCGTGCAGGAGATAGTTTGGTGATACTATAGCCTGCGTGGAGAATACCAAAAAAAAATTCCTAGTATCTGTATACATGGCGAAATAAAGTTGAATTGAATTGAATTGAATTGAATTGAATTATGTCCAGCTAACCTGAGGATGCTCAGGTCAAACCACTGCAGGTGTTGACCCGTCCTGTGCTGTTTGTCCTGACGGGGGCAGGGGGGTCTGAAAGCAGTGGTGTGGACAGATGCCTTCCAGATGGTGGTGATGGTGCTGGGCTTCCTCACCGTACTGGTGCAGGGAGCCTCCCAGACGGGGGGGGTGATGGCCGTGTGGGACACGGCTCAAAAGGGACAGAGGCTGGATGTGTTTGAGTAAGTCTGTGTGAAAGAAATGTTTCTTTTTAATTATTATCATGTGTGTTAGTTTGATATTAGTAGAGTTAAATGGAAGACTAAGCTCTTTCCATTGTTCTGTGAGAGGAAGTTTGAAAAAATCCCTAACAGTCTGACTGACAACACCCTGCCACCGTCATAGTAACATTCTCCATCTGCCATGGCCTTTTCCTTTTTTCCAAGTTAGTGCTTCAAATGAAGATCTGAAGTTCAACGACATAAGTTTACAGTGTATATTATAGGATGTTTGATGTTAAAAAGGCATAACATTTTCACTTATCCGTCACATCATGCCTATAGTTAGCTCGTTATTTTTAGACAAAACAACATAATGCCTTTAATTGTTGTGTGTATATCCAGCTTCGACCCTGATCCCCTGAGGCGACACACCTTCTGGACCATCTCTATCGGGGGCACGTTCACCTGGCTGGGGGTCTACGCTGTGAACCAGTCCACCATCCAGCGCTGTATCGCCTGCAAGACAGAGACTCATGCACGCCTGTAAGAGCACACACACTCTAACCCTGATACCATTACACCAAGCTGTGTGAAGGAATGCAGTTGATTCAAGAAGATTCATTTAAAAAGAAATGTAAAAGATCTGATGTGGTTCAGTGTAAAGATAAGGCCAACTATTTTACAAGTTAAAGACATCGAATAGTGTGGAACAATCCCTGAGTAATGTGAAGCATCTAGCATGAATAGTTCAAAAGTAATGACTTATGGAACTTTTTTAGCAACACTTGAGTTGTTGAGTAGAGTTACATTACAAGATGGTCAGTCAGGAACCTTTTCTAAAATCTGTTGATTTGACGTGGAATTACCCATGAGTATGTTTCTCTCCC